>NC_037671.1:138923860-139223860 GCF_003255815.1 Theropithecus gelada | reverse complement strand
TGCCTCTACTGAATATTTTAGCAAGTTACATAATATGCAGAGTGTTTAAGAAAGGTATAAATAAAATTTGTTTGTTTTGTAACATAATTATATTGTAACATACAGAAAACAGAACTGCTACCTTCTCATCCAAATGGTCTGTAGAATTCATGTCCCTTATAGTGGTCAATTTAAGTCAATATTTATTCATTCATTTAATAAACAATTTGATTTTTGTTAATGTCTGTCATGTTAGAGAGAATTAATCTTGTAAAAAACGTTTTATAAAATGCCAAAAAGTATTATAAATAGTCTGATATTCTGTGGCTTATTTTCATGCTAGAGTTTGTACCTATTGGTTCAGTAATAAAAAATCCTTAAACCTAAAAGAAATGAAGTCCCAAGTATATGCTGTTTACGTGAGATTACATCTGAGTATTAAGAACATAGAAAGCTTGAAAGTGGCCGGGTGTGGAGGCTCAAGCCTGTAATCCCAGCACTTTGGGAGGCCGAGGTGGGTGGATAGCCTGAGGTCAGGAGTTGGAGACCAGCCTGGCCAACATAGTGAAACCCGTTTCTACTAAAAATACAAAAAATTAGCTGGGCATCGTGGCGGGTGCCTGTAACTCCAGCTACTTGGGAGGCTGAGGCAGCAGAATCACTTGAACCTGGGAGGCGGAGGTTGCAGTAAGCAGAGATTGCTCCATTGCACTCCAACCTGGGCAACAAGAGCGAAGTGAAACTCTGTCTCAAAAAAAAAAAAAAAGAAAGAAAAAAGAAAAAGAAAAAAAGAAAGTAAAAGAATGAAAAAGAAAGGTATTATATTAACATCAGACACATTAAACTTTAAAGGCAAGGCAAGAAATATTACTAAAGATAGAGAATAGCATTTTATAATAAAAGAACTAATTCGACAGAAATATTAAAATCCCAGAAAAAAAAACCCTAAATGCATTTCATTTTTAATTAGGAGGTAATGTTGATTTTATGAGATACAATGACTGCAGGAACCGGGTTGCTAAGAATTTAGAAATGAGTGAAGGTGAATAGGAACAGGGAGTGTGGGCTCTTCGTTGAGTTTAGATGAGAAAGAAAAAAGATAAATCAAGAGTCCGGCAGCATGCGGTGGCTTACGCCTGTAATCCCAGGACTTTGGGAGGCAGAGGCAGGCGGATCACCTAAGGTCAGGAGTTTGAAACCAGCCTGGCCAACATGGAGACAGGTTAATAACCCTGTCTCTATTAACAATACAAAAATTAGCCAAGTGTGGTGGCATGCACCTGTAATCTCAGCTACTCAGGGAGTCTGAGGCACCAGAATCGCTTGAACGCGAGATGCAGAGGTTGCAGTCAGCCAAGATTGCCGCCATTGCACTCCAATCTGGGACATAGAACAAGACTCTGTCTCAAAAAGGAAAAAAAAAAAAAAAAGATAAGTCAAAAGTCACTGAATGTGAAGGTTTTAAGAGAGAGACTTGAGTGTGAGTTAAATTCACGTGAAAGTCTAATATTTTTGAAAAAGAATATTGCTAGTGAATAACATATTGTTCATCTGTGTTGTGCTATGTGTAGGAGTAGGTTCATAACATTGCAAAGCACATTTGAGGGGCCCACCTTCTCCACTCTTACTGTGTGATTTTGGACAACTCATTGACCCTTTGAGCCTCTATTTCTCCTATTTGAAAATGAAAATATTAATATTGACCTTACAGGATTGTTATAAAAAGTAAATATAATCTGTATAGGAATGTGCTTTGTAAATGAAACACTTTATAAAATTACAAGATAAATGCAGCTTACCACTGTACTTCACAGTGAAGTAGAGTGAAGAAAGTATTTGAAATTCTACTCTCTTTAGAACTTCAGAAAACTTTAATTTTTTCATACACACTTAAGGCAGTGTCTGTATTTTCTTGCTGTCCCAGCACTTTGTCTACTAAACAGAAATTCTACTTGATGCGGGAATATTCCCAAGAATTCTTCATACGCCACTATTTGCATTTTGAATTTTTAGGTGTGCATGGAGTGTGCTCCACCATGCAAACACCATCTCCCGTCACTGTGATTAGATTGCCAATTAGAGACATTTTAGTCTGGAAATCCCATGAGTTCTAATAAGGTAGTTATTGGGCTTGTGCAGGAAGATTACAGAACAAAATAATGTAGAAATAGATTCCTGTTTAGTATTACCTTGTCACAGAAAATAACAGTAAATACCACAACAATACTTCAGCTGATGACAGGAGCTAAGCAAGCACTGCAGTAAGGAAGTTACTTGGCAGATAAAGGACCCAAGACATAAAACACTAACTTTTCTGCTCTATAAAATATAAAACCCTGGATCACATCTTCCTGACATTTTCAGCAAATGCAGAGACACTTGATGAGAAGAGGACAGAGCATGAAGTTATAAATTAAAAAGCAAGGGACAATCCTGGTTGACGGGAAAGTCATTTCTCCTCTATGTTCTTGTCCTACAGAGCACAGGAAATGCTTGCTGCGGTTAATGATGCCAGTGGTGGCACCATCACTTCCTCAGTGAACGGTTATCCTCAATTTAAGTTGGCTGCTCCAATTCTTCAACATCCCATGCTGTGTAATTTCTATGAAAGCTCAGACAGTTCCACTGGACAAATATCCTTCTTTGTCCAAATGTGGTCCTAAATTCAAAGGAAAAACATAGAGTAGCGTAGGAAATAAGCACATCAGCCAGCAAGACGCTGAGCACACTGATCTAAGAAGCAGATGACAAAAGTTCTAAAAAAAAACCACATAGCTTTTGCATAACGTACTTGATAAAAATCACATAATCTTTCTGCACCTCAGTATTCCCAACTCTAATTTTTTAACCCACCCTATAGGGGGATAGACTAGAATGTGGTTTATGTGTTACCTTAGCTAAGCAAACTAAATCGCCTAGAATGTCTTTACCTGAAAAATTTGGGTTAAGACCAGCCACACACAAAAATTTGCATGTGATATGGGAAGCAGATGTAAAAAAGCAGCCACTGTACTATAAAGGATGACATGGTTTCAGACTGCTTGGCAGATGACAGTATGTCTTCACTTCATTGCTCCATGTGCATCTCTCTTTCCTGACCGTCGATCCTACTGAATATATATAAGCACACCCAGGCCAACAAAAGTTGCTTTACTGAGTTATAAAGAGCCAGCAACTTTCATGGACTTTTGCACCAGTTCTACTCCAGCACCCAGGCAGACTTAGCTTCCTAGCTTCCTGCAAACTGTGAGTCATTCATCAACAATAGGATTAGAGATTTTCCTTCTGATTCTTTTCAGATCTTTACTTTTTAGATCCTTCAACAATAATATGAAGCTTATTTTGTAGAATAATTTTTTAATTTCATAATATTCATAGTGAACTTGCTCCTATGGTTGAACCCTAACTGACACAAGAGGATAAAATGAAATAACAGTAAATTTGGACAAAGATGATAAAACAACATTTCAAAATAGCAGGCCTGACTCCATTATTTTCATGACCTGGAGCAAAAATAAAAATGAAGGTCTACATACATGCCATATTACTAAATATATATAAATTAGAAATTGAACTATCACCTCCAAGTAAATTATACTCTATTTTCCTACTTAGTCAGCTCAGGATGCTATAACAAAATACCAAAGACTAGGTGACCTAAATTACAGACATTTACCTCTTACAGTTCTGGAGGCTGGTAAGTCCAAGATCAAGGTGCCTACAGATACCATTCTTGGTGAGGGCCCTCTTCCCATCTTTCACTGTCTTCCTGATATACTGTCACATGGCAGAGAGAAAAAACTCTGGTGTCTCTTCCTCTTCTTTTTTTTTTTTTTTTTTTGAGGCAGAGTCCTGCTCTGTCACCCAGACTGGGGTGCAGTGGTGTGATCTCAGCTCACTGCAACTTCTGCCTCCGAGGTTCAAGCAATCATCCTGCCTCAGCCTCCTGAGTATTTGGGACTACAGGCATGCACTGCCACGCCCGGCTAATTTTCACATTTTTAGTAGAGAGGGGATTTCACCATGTTGGCCAGGATGGTCTGGAACTCCTGACCTCGTGATCCGACCACCTCAACCTCCCAAAGTGCTGGTATTACAGGCATGAGCCACTGCTGCCGGCCTCTTCCTCTTCTTACAAGAGCAATAGTCCCATCGAGGGACTTCACCCTCATGACCTCCTCTGAACCCAATTACTCAAAGCCTCCATATCTTAATACCATCACACTGGGGGTTAGAACTTCAACATGTAAACTAAACTCTGAGGGGTACACCAATACTCACCCCTATAACACCTGTCTTGAAAAAATTGTATCTTCAAATTTACAAAACTGAAAAATACACATGAAGTTATTATTTTAATGTGGCTTAAAAGCCAAATTAAACACCTTTTTTGAGTCTTTCTAGTTATTGGACAGATTTTTATTAATTTCAATTTGAAGAAATTCTGCAGAGGCCATAGTAACTGAAATTGCAATTAAACTCTTAAAGTTATAGTTAGATTTAAAAATATATCATGAATTTTACATATCACTTTCAAACATCATAATGGGGACACACAACATATTGTCCTTATGCAGAAAACATTGCAAAACATTTTAATTTCTTCACATAATTTACTGTTACTAATATCATAATTTTCAGTCTCTAAAAGCATGAATTAGTTTCTACTATAATGTGAACAGTAATGTAAATTGTAGCAATCTAATTAATGCTTTAAGAGAGTTGCACATATGCAAATTTAATTGCAATATGCATTTTTTGATTATGCAAAATATTCCTTAGTTTTCATGTGCAACTATTACAAATATCAGACTAAATCGCTTAAGTTTCTGAGAAGGATGGTATAGTTTGTGTCAGACAGGTCGAAGCTCTATTTAAGAAAAATAGACAAGAAGGATAAACACAAAGGGCTTCTATTTAAAGCTATCAGGCAGCTATGGAAGCAATGAGGACTAGAGAAGCTAACATTCTGGAAGGGAAGGAATCCTGGAGAGGCAGCTAACGTATCTTTAGCCACTTTTGCCCTAGAGTGCTTGCTGGTTTGATACAGGGAAAGCTGGCAATGGAAGTTTGGTTTAGACAGAGGGTCCCATTGGGGTATAGCAAAATTGGGAGACTTTTTGATGGCCTTCTGGTTTTGCAGTGCTGAAAGAGAGAGAACAAAAGAAGAGACTTGAAGCACTTCAAACGCACAGACTGTGTCCCCCTCAAGAGATTTGTTGAGTGCTAAAGGTGCTTTGAAGCCTCATATCTAAAGGAGATTTATTGTAAACTCTCCCTCCTGAGATTAGGAATAAGACAAAATCACCCTATTTCTTCAGTGTTGTACCAGAGATTCAAGCAACTACAATAACATAAGAAAAAGAAATAAAAGATACAAATATTGAAAATAAGTAAAGCTGGCATTATTCATATGTAAAATTTTGGTGATTTTAGTAAATCACAAGAATCTACAAACTATGATAATAACTATTATATACAAGGTCAATAAACAAAAATCAATCATATTTCTTTATACCAAAGTATCAGTTAATGTTTGCTGTACAAAAACCCTCCTAAAACTTAGTGATCAAGAAACAATAACCATCTGTTTAGTTCACAATTCTTAACATCTACAATTTGGTCTGGGATCATCTCAACAGTTCTTGCCTTGGCTCAGCTCCCTGGAAGTGGGCAACTTCCGGGCAACTGAGGATTGGCTGGCTTGGGATGACCCTAACAGAGATGATTCACTTCTGTTCAAGCTGGCTGCTCATCCTCCAGCAGGCCACCCTGGACTTGTTCACACAGAAGCCAGGAAGTATTATGAGAAGATCATTATTTGTACATTTGATCTTTGTCATGGAGTCACCTTTCATTTCAGTGTGATGGGGCAAAAGATATAGGAGACGCATCTATTTTCTTGGAGCCTAAATGATGTTCACCACAGGAGTAGACATTTAGGGTCACAGGTCACAAGTGCCAGATCCCAAGTGACAGACGGTTAATGTATTTTATATTCCATGCATTTCAGTATTTGTGAAATGCTGGGCTCTGAAACACAGGGGCCAGGGTGGGGACTGCCTTTTCCCAGGTTTGGGTTCTGTTAGAACTTAACTGAAACATTTTACCATGGACTAAGATATTTGCGTGTTTAATTGTCACTGCTACTTGTATCTATTGCTTCTAAATATTTCTTCTCATTTTTAGGGGATTTTTCTCATGAAATTCTATTTCTTTGACAAACTAACATCAGATTGTAACTCAGCAAGTTTAAATACTATTAAAAGGAAAAAAAGAGAAAAAATGATTCTAAATAACTATTGATCTGGTTTAAATTCATTGATTTGCAAAAATCTATTTTGACTAACTGTACTCCATTTCTGTACCCCGTAAATACCATTTTTTTTTTTTTTTTTTTTTTCCTGAGACGGAGTCTCACTCTGTCGCCCAGGCTGGAGTGCAGTGGCGCGATCTTGACTAAATGCAAGCCCTGCCTCCCAGGTTCATGCCATTCTCCTGCCTCAGCCTCCTGAGTAGCTGGCTACAGGCGCCTGCCACCATGCCTGGCTAATTTTGTATATTTTTAGTAGACACGGGACTTTACCATATTAGCCAGGATGGTCTCGATCTCCTGACGTTGTGATCCGCCCGCCTCGGCCTCCCAAAGTTCTGGAATTACAGGCGTGAGCCACCGCACCTGGCTACAATTTCTTTTTTAAAAAGCTCTAACCTGAGGTCTTTTAGTAACCTATGGTGATTCTTAAGTGTCACATTTAGGACCCCAACAGAGAACAAACACTATCCATGGTAAATTCACTCTTAACTAGATGTGTTTGCAAATTGGAAATCTGTATATCAAGGGAGTAAAGTCACTGGGGGCTTCAGTATAAAAAAGTAACCTCGAGAAGAGAGCTAGATTCAGAGCGGAGTGTCACAAATTACCGCTCCCACAGGCTGGTGCTCACCCAGATCACCACAGAAAAGCATCTGGGGCTTTACTTTACACTTATCTGTCAGCCAGCTGATACCACCCTGCTGCAGCTCCTCTGGCCCAAGGGAGGAGGCAGGTCTCTTAAAAGAACCTAGCAGCAGTTCTGTGTGCTTGGTTGCAGCATGCTCTGAGGAGTCTCTCGGGTACCCCAGGGAGACCTGGCTACACAACTGCCAACTCAAAAACATGTCTTAGTGTGGGGTGGATGGAGAAACAGAGAGAAAGCAAATAGGTGGAGATGGAAATTTCAGTTATCCCTATATTAGAGCAAGATGCTCTCTGGGAAGCTATACAGTTGTTTCTAAGTAAAAGAGGAAAAGAACAACTCTATGAAATGTGTCATTTTGTACTGGCTATATTAAACATCTTTTAAAAATCAATTTGCAAGTACCTCAAAGATCTCTGGGAATTGAGAAAAATCCAAAACTAAACCTGTCCACCTAATCGAATTTCCTTCTATAACACAATAGCAGGGATGAGGAATCCATAATTATAATTAGCCTGATTGTCCAAAGGGGACTGAACATAGGAAACATTCAAAATATATCATCTTTGTTAAATTTCTAGCCCTGTGTCACTCAGCAAATGTCTCTGAAATGGAGAGGACAGGAACAAGACAAGGTTAAGCTTGTCTTGGATGTACAAGAGGATTTTTGTGGGAAATGTCTGTGTTATCCTAGAGGGAAAAAGCACCGGTAGGCATTCATGTATCAAACTGAATTTCTCAAGCATGTCATGTCTTCCTCTTAACATCTTTATTAATTACTTAGACATGGGTCAACTGTCAGGCTCTTGTGCATGAAAGGGAGAGTATTTCCATCAAACTTATTACTCCTGATGTTAGAAACTATTTCTTCTCTCTTCCTCATACCTTTTACTCTCTCAAACACCATGTATTTATTTGGTTCACTTTCAGTGAAGTATTATGCTTTAGTAAAACTCCTTGATTGAAATGGGGCAAGGAAAAATATGAAGAGATGAAATGAAATTATCAAAACTAAATTTTGAATCGATCTCTTCCTTTCTATCTTCTCTATCACTGTTTCTATGATTGCCTCTTTTTGTTATTTCTTGCTAGAATCATTGTAAAAGCCTCGCATTACCTAGATGGTCTGTTAATATTCTTCTAGACTTGCTTCCAGAGATGTTTCATAAATGTAAACTTGACTGCTACTCTGCTGCTCAAAACCATTCATTGCTCCAGTCTTCTCCCCAAACCACACAGGCCCTTCAAATCAAGATTCAGTCTTTCTTGTCAGCCTGACCTCTCATCACAGCTTCTTCCCAGCACCACATAGCACCTTTGATTTCATAGCTACATCAACCTTCTGGTGTCTGTGGCTTTTCTCCAATATTAGACTGCCTATTTCTGTGTGATTCTGTACAAAGGTACCACAGATGATTAAAAGTATTTATTTCACTGAATATGAGCTATGCTTTAGAAAAGCTTTAGAAAAGGCTCAACACACTAGCTCGTAAAGGATGTAATTTATTTATTATGAGTTTAACTGCATTATGACTGCTAAGTGAATATAAAAAGTAGCAACAGAATATTTTCTAGAATACTATTATCATACTACTAATTAGTAAATTTTTGTTTACATGACCAAGCAAAGCTAATATGATGAAGAAAGTTATGAAAGAAATTGTTACCATGATAATCTTTTCATAGATATTTGCATAGACAAATACCCCTTATAAAGTTTTATTGTAAATTTATAGACAAAAATTCCAATATAACTAGTTTTATTTTCATGCCGTTAGTAGCAAACTTATATAGAAGTAAAAAAATTAAAACTGCTTTTGAGTAATTGGACCAGAATTCTCTCTTAATATTAGGTTAGCAGTTACTCTGTTTACCATATGTGACCAACAGTTTACATGTGTAAGTATTACTTACTGTCTCATAAAAAAATATTTTATAGCTCTGTATTGGGGGAAAATGTCTTTTCTTAGAATTCTTTTGCATCACAAAAAAATGTAGTTGAAAAAATACAGAAAACTTAGTAACTGCCCTTCCTCTGGTTATGCACGGTTGCTATTTAAACCAGTTCCAAACGAACTGACCCTATTCCAGCTTTCATATTTTCCTGTATAAAAAGCAGTTCGATAATGATAAAATAGTCATTAATTTGACTCAACATTAAATAAATTTGCAAGTTAGTTTAAAAACAACAAACCAATCCCAGTATGAGTGATAAATGGAAGTGAACCTGAATTTACATTCTTTAATAATAATTGAACCTGCTTATGAAAGCTACTGTAAATTTAGGGGTGAAGATCGTATTTTCAATCCCTGTGGATAGGATTTTAACGAGGGAAGTGATTGTGTATTTTTATATTTCTGATCCATAGAGAGATGATTAAAAAAAAAAAAGACAAGCTTCTTTTAGAACTCTCAAGCAGCTGTGCTCAATGAGAGTTCATTGTTGGGATAATAATAGAAACGGTGAAAAAATTGACAAGAATAGCAGAAGTAGATCAAGGGATACATTTGACCTTTGGCTTTTTTCCAATTTAAAATTTGTAGTTTTGATTTTTCTCTAGAGGCCAGAATGTCTATGACACATCAGAATTGAGCCTGCTGCAAGGGGTGGGCCTGCAGAGAGTCACTGAGAGGTCCTTGCCTCAACCAAGCCCAGGGCTTCTGCAGAGCTGTGGAATTCACTTTTACAGGGGCAAAAGGAATATTTTGGGCTACTTGCAAATTGGAATTTGGAATATTGAATCTACTGAGCAAAAAAACACTAATTTAGTCTGTAATATAAATTCTTATTAAGCTATAATTTTTCTGGTAGACATTCATTTTCTATGTGGGGATTGTTTTAAACCTACTTGAAAAGCCAATTCAATCATACATCATATCTAATTATGTACCCTGTTTTTATTGCTAACATTGTATACTATGTAATTTATTAATGTTTTGTATAACATTTAAAATTTTTATTTCAAAAAGTAAAACCTTATACTTTCATCGTATGTCACTTACCATTTGAAACATTTTACATACATTAACAGTTAATGTTCACAGCCGTGCTATGACTATGATGTATATACTATTATCTCAATTTTCCAGATTAAAAAGATAAACAGAGGCACATAGAAGTTAGTTAATTGACCTGCCCATTTTTACACAGAGAGTAAGGGACAGAGCAGGCACACAAACCCAAGCAGTCTGGTTCCAAAGTCTGTATTTTTATCTCTAAGCTGTTCTGTCCCTGATAGCTATGTCCCTGCATGCCATAAAATATACCTACCAGGGTTTGCCTAAATAGTACTCTGGGATTAGACATTTAGGTTCAAAACTGTTGTTTTCTTTGTTTGAGATCTATTCTGAAATCACCTCATCACAAAACTCCTTTTTATTTGGTAAGATATAATGTAATCTGAACTTTTTGAATATAAGGAAAAGTTCTCATATTCAAAGAACTTAATTTTATATTCAAAACTTATATTCAAATAATTAAGTTTCTATTAATTATTGAAGGATGATCTATTATTGTTAATAATAAAAGATTTGTAGAACATAGTAAAATTTTTGAACTTCAGAATGTTGCTTTTTTTCCCAAGTTTGTTGTGACTTTATAAATGCTATACCAAAAGCAAATAATAAAAGATAACATATCCCTGTGGTCAACCCAGGCACAAAATTTCTTTCATGATTATTTTGTATTCTTATTCTGGCTTAAATAAAATCTATTTTTAAAAAATTCTATAGGACTTAACACTTAATCTAAGCTAATTCTGTGATTATGGGTATATTCTGTAAAAATATTTAGTAGATCTTTTTGCTGGAAGTCTACATAGACATCTAAACAACCAAGGGAAAAAAATTACTCAGAAAGATTTTTGAAATACTATAGGAGATTGCCCCTTCATAGGATTTGCCTATGACATTTTGCCCTTCTAACTATTAGATGCATCACTAATATGACGGTAAACACATAGTCAAAAAGGAAACATCTGGTTTCCATGTAAAGAAAACAGATGATTTTTAAAGTTAGTTACAGAAGAATAATTTTTTCTACTACTCACCTAGAGGGCTTATATGAAATGTAACAACAAATTATATTGAAGCCATATAAATTTCTGATATAGTGTTTTTACCAGACCATAGTGAAATGAAAAACAAACAAAATTTGGCTCATGTTTTTAGATACATTGACTACATTATATACATTATATATTACATTATGTACAATGTATATATTATATATATGGCTTTAATGTAATTTGTAAAATATTATATTATAATCAATGTATCTGAAAACATAGAGCCAAATTTTCCTACCATAAATGAGCATAAATGGACTTTTATCAGTATCTGAATGGAACAGAACGCTCCTCTCTTTGCTTGTTCTATGTATTTCTAAGCCCCTTTATATACTCTGCTCCTCAGGAGATCATATGTGGATTAAATATTTGGTTCACAGTCTTTTGTATTTGATGGACCAGTTACATTTTACAAGTAAATTAAAGGACATAGAATTTTCTAATTCTTTGAAAATTAAACATGACCTAAAATATAAAGGAAGTATTATGCATGTTTGCTATAAAAATTGGAAAGAACTTAACTCTTAGAATTATTTCCTAAGAGCTTTGTAAGTTGGCAACTTTACAATGTCCTTGTTTTTCTGTTTATTTTGTTTTGGTTTTCATTTTGGTAAAAATATCATCACAGACAGCCAATTGCATTCATCAACTGGCATTTAAAGGCGGTTGGATTACTCTATGTTAGAAAGTTATTGAAGGCATAATACTATAACAATGTCTTTAAGTTTTAGTTGTTGACTAAATATTTAATGATTATACAAAAATTGGCAGCACTACCAGAAAAAGATAAATTTGTAGTCCAAAAAGACAGTTAATTTTTTTTCAAGAAAACACATTTGAAACAACCCTTTCTTCACTACATTTCTCAGAGAAGACTGTTCTTGGAGAAGGCTCATTATACCATAGAAAATGTAGCTTAGAGGGATTATGGCCACAAAGCAAATATTTTACTTAATAGTACAAGCAGGGAGCTACAGCATCACATAGTCAGTTTCACACCTACAAAGACAGGCTCTCTGCATTTTTCAGAGCTTGAGCTTGTTTGAGGAAAGAAAACTACTACTCAGTAGAAATTAATAGATTAGAACTCTATACTTAAAGACCACTTCACTAAGTGCAAAACATGTTGGGAATAAAACTAAAGTATATTTGTACAATTTCCATTGAGATTCCAGTAAGAAGTTCAGAATTCATCTCAGAATGCCACTTCAGGACACAAAAAGGGAGTATACTTCATTAGACAGTGATTTCTTAACACTGGTTAAAAATTGCTACTACAGTTGACCCTTGAACAACATAGGTTTAAACTGCACAGGAACACTTATACATGGATTTTTAAAAAATAAAAATTACATTGAGTGTGCCTGCCTTTCCTGCTTTCCATTCCACTTCCTCCACCTCTGCCTCTGCCATCCCTGAGACAGCAAGACCAACCCATCCTCTTCTTCCTCTTCCTCAGCCTACTCAATGTGAAGACAATGAAAATGAAGACTTTTATGATGATCCACTTCCACATAATGAATAGTAAATATTTTCTCTTCCTTATGATTGTCTTTTCTCTAGTTTACTTTGTTATAAAAATACAGTATATAATACATATAACATACAAAATATGTGTTCTTTAAATGTTTGTTTTTTTTATTTCAATAGGTTTTTGGGGAACAGATGGTGTTTGCTTACATGAATTAAGTTCTTTAGTGGTGATTTCTGAGATTTTGGTGCGCCCATCACCCAAGCAGGGTACATTGTACCCAAGTGTAGTCTTTTACTTCTCACTCCCTCCCATCCTTTCCCTCAAGTCCCCAAAGCCCATTGTATTTTTCTTATGACTTTGCATTCTCATAGCTTAGCTCCCACTTATGAGTGAGAACATATGATATTTGGTTTTCCATTCCTGAGTTACTTCACTTGCAACAATGATCTCCAATTTCATCCAGGCTGCTGCGAATTCTACTATTTCATTCCTTTTTCTGACTGAGTAGT
The DNA here is from genome assembly GCF_003255815.1 of Theropithecus gelada. Taxonomy (NCBI): domain Eukaryota; kingdom Metazoa; phylum Chordata; class Mammalia; order Primates; family Cercopithecidae; genus Theropithecus; species Theropithecus gelada. The sequence continues at coordinate 139,210,872 of NC_037671.1, read as the reverse complement.
ATTCCATGGTGTATGTGTGTGTATATATATATACATACACACACACATACACATATATATACACACACACACCACAGAATACGGTATGTGTATATATATATACACACACACACATATACACACACACCATATATATATACACACACACACCCCATATATATATATCTGATTCATTCTTTTTGCTTAGTCTTGTCTTGGCTATGTGGGTTCTTTTTCATTTCTGTATGAATTTTAGAATTCATACATTTTTATATATGTGATATATATGTAGATATCACAATTTCTTTAAGCAGTTGTTGATTGATGGACTTTTGGGTTGATTCCATATTTTTGCAATTATAAATAGCACTGCTATTAACATGCATGTCCAAGTGTCTTTTTTGTATAATGATTTCCTTTATTCTGGGCAGATACCAAGAATCTGGGTATCTGGATCAAATGGTAGTTCTACTTTTAGTTCTTTAAGGAATCTTCACACTGTTTTCCATAGTGATTGTACTAGTGTACATTCCCACTAGTAGTGTAAAAGTGTTCCCTTTTCACCACATCCACACCAAAATTTATTATTTTTTAATTTTTTTATTATGTCTATTCTTGCGGGAGTAAGATGGTATTTCATTGTGGTTTTGATTTGCATTTCCCTGATAATTAGTGATGTTGATCATTTTTTCATATGTTTTTTGGCCATTTGTATATTCTTTTTTGAGAATTGTCTATTCACATCCTTAGCCCACTTTTTGACAGGTTTGTTTGTTTCTTGCTGATTTGTTTGAGTTCCTTGTAGATTCTAGATATTAGTCCTCTGTCAAATGTATAGACTGCACACATTTTCTCCCATTCTGTGGGTTGTCTATTTATTCTGCTGATTATTTCTTCGGCTGTGCAGAAGTTTTTAGTTTAATTAAGCCCCATATATTTATCTTTGTTTTTGTTGCATTTACTTTTAGGTTCTGGGCCATGAAGTATTTGCCTAAGCCTATGTCTAAAGAGCTTTTTGGATGTTATCTTCTAGAAATTTTATGGTTTCAGGTCTTAGATTTAAGTCCTTGATCCATCTTGAGTTGATTTTTGTATAAGGTGAGACATGAGCATCCAGTTTCATTCTCCTACATGTGGCTTGCCAATTATCCCAGCACCATTTGTTGAATAGGGTGTCCTTTCTCTACTTTGTGTTTTTGTTTGCTTTGCCAAAGATCAGTTGGCTATAAGTATTTGGTTTTATTTTGGGGATCTCTATTCTGGTCCATTGGTCTGTGTGCCTAGTTTTATACCACTACCATGCTGTTTTGAGGACTATTACCTTACAGTATAGTTCAAAGTTAGATAATGTGATGCGTCCGATTCATTCTTTTTGCTTAGTCTTACCTTGGCTCTGTGGGTTCTTTTTCATTTTTGTGTGAATTTTAGAATTGTTTTTGTTTTTTCTAATTCTGTGAAGAATGATGGTGGTATTTTGATAGAAACTGCATTGAATTTGTAGATTCCTTTTGTCAGTACACTCATTTTCACAATATTGATTTTACCCATGCATGAGCATGGGATGTGTCTCCATTGTTTTGTTGTCTATGATTTCTTTTGGCAGTGTTTTGTAGTTTTTCTTGTAGAAGTCTTTCATCTCTTTGGTTAGGTATAGTCCTAAGTATTTTATTTTTTTGCAGCTACTGTAAAAGGGGTTGAGTTTTTTATTTGTTTTCAGCTTGGCTGCTGTTGTTGTATAGTAGAGCTACTGACTTGTGTATGTTAATTTTGTATCCTGAAACTTTACTGAATTCATTTATCTGTTCTAGGGGCTTTCTGAAGGCGTCTTTAGGTTTTCTAGATATACAATCATATCATCAGCAAACGGAGACAGTTTGACTTCCTCCTTACTGATTTGGATGCCCTTTATTTCTTCCTCTTGTCTGAACAGTCTAGCTAGGACTTCCAGTACTGTGTTGAATAGAAGCGGTGAGAGTGAGTGTCCCTGTCTTGTTCCAGCTCTCAGGGGGAATGCTTTAAAATTTTCCCTTTCAGTATAATATTGACTGTGGCTTTGTCATAGATGACTTTTATTACATTAAGGTATGCCCTTTCTATGCCAATTTTGTGGAGGGTTTTAATCACAAGTGATGCTGAATTTTGTCAAATGCTTTTTCTCCGTATATTGAGATGATCATATAATTTTTGTTTATAATTCTGTTTATGTGGTGTATCCCATTTATTGAATTGTATATGTTAAATCATCCCTGCATACTTGGTATGAAACCCACTTGATTATGGTAAATTATCTTTTTGCTATGCCATTGGGTTCAGTTAGCTAGTATTTTGTTAAGGATTTTTGAATCTACATTCATCAGGGATATTGGTCTGTAATTTTCTTTTATTGTTATGTCCCTAGCTGATTTTGGTATTAGGGTGATACTGGCTTCATAGGATGATTTGGGGAGGATTCTTTATTTCTCTACTTTGTGGAATAATGTCAATAGAACTGGTACCAATTCTTTCTTTGAATGTGTGATAGGATTCAGCTGTGAATCTGTCTAGTCCTGGACTTTTTTTGTTGGAATTTTTTTTTATTGCCATTTCAAACTTGCTGCTTATTATTTGTCTGTTCAGAGTTTCTATTTCTTCCTAGTTTAATCTAGGAAGGTTGAATATTTCCAGAAATCTATCCATCTCCTCTAGGTTTTCTACTTTATGCATATAAAGATGTTCATAGTAGTCTTGAATTATCTTCTGTTTCTGTAGTATTGATTGTAATAACTCCGATTTCATTTCTAATTGAGCTTATTTGGATCTTCTCTCTTCTCTTCTTGGTTAATCTTGCTAATGATCTAGCAATTTTATTTATCTTTTCAAAGAACCAGCTTTTTGTTTTATTCATCTTTTGTATTTTTTGTTTCAATTTCATTTAGTTCTGCTCTATTCTTTGTTATTTCTTTTCTTCTGCTGGGTTTAAGTTTGGTTTCTTCCTGTTTCTCTAGTTCTTTGAGGTGTGACTTTAGATTGTCTGTGCTCTTTCAGACTTTTTGATGAAGGCATTTAAGGCTATGAACTTTCCTCTTAGCACTGCCTTTATCGTACCCCAGAAGTTTTAATGGGTTGTGCCACTATTATCATTCAGTTCAAATTATTTTTTAATTTCCTTCTTGATTTCATTGCTGATCCAACGATCATTCAGGTACAGGTTATTTAATTTCCATGTATTTTCATGGTTTTGTGGGTTCATTTTGGAGATTATTTTGAGCTTTATTCCACTGTGCTCTGAGAGAGTACTTGATATAATTTCAGTTTTCTTAAATCTGTCAAGACTTGTCTTGCGGTCCATCATTTGGTCTATCTTGGAGAATGCTCTATGTACTGATGAGTAGAATGTATATTCTGCAGTCATTGGGTAGAATGTTCTGTAAATATCTGTTAAATCCATTTGTTCTAGGGTATGGTTTAAATCTATTGTTTCTTTGTTGACTTTCTCTTAATGACCTGACTAGTGCTGTCAGTGGAGTACTGAAGTCCTCTGCTATTATTATGTTGCTGTCTATCTCATTTCTTAGGCCTAGTAGTAATTGTTTTATAAATTTGGGAGCTCTAATGTTTGATGGATATATATTTAGTATTGTGATATTTTCCTATTGGACAAGTCCTTTTATCATTATATAATGTCCCTATTTGTCTTTTTTAACTGCTGTTGCTTTAAAGTTTGTTTTGTATGATATGACAATAGCCACTTCTGCTTGCGTTTGCATGGACTATTCTTTTCCACCCCTTTACCTTAAGTTTTGTGACTCCTTATGTGTTAGGTAAGTCTCTTTAAGGCAGAAAATACTTGGTTGACGCATTCCTATCCTTTCTGCCTCTGATGGTTAATACGGAGTGTCTACTTGATTGGATTGAAAGATGCAAAGTATTGATCCTGGGTGTGTCTGTGAGGGTGTTGCCAAAAGAGATTAACATTTGAGTCAGTGGGCTGGCGAAGGTATATCCACCCTTAATCTGGTGGGCACAATTTAATCAGCTGCCAGCGAATATAAAGCAGGCAGAAAAGTGAAACTGAGAGACTGGCGTAGCCTCCCAGCCTACATCTTTCCCCTGTGAACACTGGACTCCAAGTTCTTCAGTGTTGGGACTCAGACTGGCTGTCCTTCTTCCTCAGCTTGCATATAACCTATTGTGGGACCTTGTGATCATATAAGTTAATATTTAATAAACTCATATATATAACAGATATATATACACATATATATGTCCTGTTAGTTCTGTCCCCCTGGAGAACCCTGCCTAATATACTGCCATTCTGTATCTTTTCAGTGTATCATTGAGTCCATTTACATTTAACATTAGTATTGAGATGTGAGGTACTATTCTATTCATCATACTATTTGTTGCTTGATAACCTTGGCTTTTAAAAAAATTATTGAGTTTTTGTTTTATTAATCCTGTGGGATTTATGCTTTAAGGAGGTTCTATGTTGGTGTATTTCAATGATTTGTTTCAAGATTTAGATCTCCTTTTAGCAGTTCTTGTAGTGCTGGCTTGGTAGTGACAAATTCTCTCAGCATTTGTTTGTCCGAAAAAGACTGTATCTTTCCTTAATTTATGAAGCTTACTTTTGCTGGGTACAAAATTCTTGGTTGATAATTGTTCTGTTTAAAGAGGCTGACGATAGGGCCCCAGTCCCTTCTAGCCTATAGGATTTCTGCTGAGAAATCTGTTGTTAATCTGATAGGTTTTCCTTTATAGGTTATCAGATGCTTTGGCCTAAAAGCTCTTAAGATTCTTTCCTTTGTCTTGACTTTAGATAACCGGATAACTACGTGCCTAGGTGATGATCTTTCTGTAACAAATTTAACAGGTTTTCTTTGAGCCTCTTGTATTTGGATGTCTAGATCTTTAACAAGGTTGAAGGTTTCCTTGATTGTTCTCTCAAATATGTAATCCAAACTTTTAGACTTATTTCTTCAGGAACATGAGTTATTCTTAGGTTTAGTCATGTAACATAATCCAAAACTTCTTGGAGGATTTTTTTAAAATTCTTTTTTATTTGTCTTTGTTGGATTGTGTTCATTCGAAAACCTTGCCTTCAAGCTCTGAAATTCTTTCTTCTGCTTGTTCTACTCTATTGCTGAGACTTTCCAGTGCATTTTGCATTTTTTAAGGGTGTCCTTCATTTCTAGAGGTTATTATTTTTTATTTATGCTATCTGTTTCAATTAAGATTTTTCCCTTCATATCCTGTATCATTTTTTTTTATTTCGTTAAACTAGACTTCACCTCTCTCTGGTGCCTTTTTGATTAGCTTAATAATTGACGTTCTGAATTCTTTTTCTGGCAATTCAGGGATTTCTTCTTGGTTTGGATTCATTGCTAGTGAGCTAGTGTGATCTTCTAGGGGTGTTAAAGAACCTTATTTTATCATATTCCCAGAATTGTTTCTTCTGGTTCCTTCTCATTTGGATAGACTATGTCAGAGAAAAAATCTGGGGTTCAAGGGCTGCTGTTCAAATTCTTTTGTCCCACAGGGTGCTCCCTTGATGTAGTGCTCTTCCCCTTCCCCTAGGAATGTGACTTCCTGAGAGCTGAACTATAGTGATTAGCTATTTCTCTTCCGGATCTATCTGCACAGTGGAGTTACTAGGCTCTGGGCTGGTACTGCAAGGTGTCTTCACAGAGTCCTGTGATGTGAATAATCTTCAGGTCTCTCAGTCATGGATAGCAGCACCTGCTCCAGTGGAGGTGGCAGGGGAGTGAAATGGACTCTGTGAGGGTCCTTGATTGTAGTTTTGTTTATTGCAATAGTTCTGTGTTTGTTGGCCACCTGCCAGGAGGTGGTGCTTTCAAGAGAGCATACCTGCTGTAGCATAGGGAAGATCAGGTAGTGGGTAGGTCCCTAGAGCTCCAAAGAGATTATGACCTTTGTCTTCAGCTACCAGGGCAGGTAGAGAAAGACCATCTGGTGGGGGTAGGGTTAGGCACGCCTGAATTCAGACTGTCCTTGAGCAGGGCTTGCTGCAGCTGCTGTGGGAGATGGGGATGTGGTTCTCAGGCCAGTGGAGTTATGTTCCTAGGGAGATTATGGCTGCCTCTGCTGTGTCATGCAGGTCACCAGGGAAGTGGGGGAAACCTGGTACCCAGAGGCCTCACCCCATTCCCACACAGCCCACAGCCTGAAAGGCCAGTCTCACTCCCACCATGCACCTCAACAACACCAAGGGGTGCTATTGCCAGGCAAGGGGTGAGCAGGGCTGAGGACTTACCCCAGGCTACCAGCCTCCTGGCTGAGAAAGCAAGCAGGGCTTTCAGGTTTCTCACCTCCCCTTCTGCTGTGGCTTCTGTGCTGAATCTGCACTCCCGATTTCCCTGCTTCCCTGAGTTCTGTCCAGGAAACTTTGCATTCAGTCAAAATTGTTACAAAGTTCAGCTGGAAGTTGCCTGCTCCGTCTGGTCTTTCCTCAGTTCCTCTGGCAGCCTTTCTCCAAGGACCTCGGCAAGACAAAGTCAGAAATGACTTTCCCAAGGATTGAGAGAGCCCACAGGGCTCTTCCTGCTGCTGCTTCTATGCCTGTATTTCATTTGGCTCTCTAAACTTGTCTCAGCTCCAGATAAGTTCAAAATCCCCCTCACATGATCTCTACCTTCTGGCTCCCCAGTGAGAGTGTGTGTTCAGGGGCATATGATCCTCCTCACACTTTCACACTTCAGGCACTCAGTTTTCTGGCTGTCTCCTGGTTTACAGGAGCAATCAGCTTCCTTAAAAGGGTCTGTGGATTCTCTTGGCTTTCCTGATATGTTCCCGTGGTAGTTCTTGGAGCAAAAGTTCATGATGTGTCTCCACATGCTGTTCTATCCATTCAAGAGGGAGCTGCAATTTAGTCCTGCCTCCTATCTTCCATTTTTCTTGTATCCCAAGCAATTGTTTATATTTTCAATAAGGTTTCCAGTCAGCAGTAGGCTGTTAGCAGTTAAGTTTTAGAAAAACTATTACAAAAGTTATTCGTGGATTTTTGACTGTGGAGATGGTCAGCACCCCATCCCCTATGTTGTTCAAGGGTCAACTTCATTTCCTTGTGAAAAAGTGGAAACTAATCTCTGAAGCACTTTATGGTTTTTTACATGGTAAGGTGTACAAAGCTCTCTTATTTGGGGCTCAATCAAAGTTTTATTCATCTCTAATTAGAAGATCTGCTCTGAGAATTCTTATGGATTGATGCCTATAAATGGTGGACTATCTATCATATATAAGAATTTCTCACCTAAATTAGATAAAATCAGGTAGGTAACACTTACTAAAGAATCCTAACTTTAATTTTCACATACCCTAATTTGATACCCTAATTTGGTGTGGATGTCCTATAAATAACACAAAACTAAACTAAGTAAATTTCAATTTCAATTCATGCCCACAATTAAGAAGACCTTTAGTGATGCCCAGTAACCACATAATGCTTGGCCAATCCAGTTAAAATCCTGACCTGGACACATGTCTTATGCTTCTCCTTTCTCTTCAAACCCCAAATAGTTTCTTATTTATCCTGTATTACAACTATGGTTTTGCTTCCTACTTCACTGAAAAAATTGAAACAAACAGAAGAGAACTTCTACAAACTCTACCACCTCATCTGCCCACCTGCTAGCATTTGACACTGTATTTTCTGCCTTTCTGCCTATTAGTCTAGATGCTGAGTTTCATTTCTACTTGTATTTAGTTAAGTCTATTACTTCTCATCTTGTAAAGGACGTTGCTGCAACAATTAGTCTCTCTCTATTGCATTATCAATACTTTCTTCTGTACTGGACTGTTTCTACCAGGATACTTCACAACGGATCACCACCTTCTCCTTGAAATGCTTTCTTCCATTGGCTGTGAGAATACTACAGTCTCTTGGTTTTTTTGCTGCTACTCCTGTCTTTCTGTCTTGGTTTTCATTGTTGTCCCTCTTCTTCCCAACCTTGAAAAAAGTTAAGATGCCCCAAGCCTCACTGTAGCAAGGAGACAAAACTTCTGTCCTTTTTTATTTATGCTGACATCTTTTGCTATATCATCTGGTCTTGTGGTTTCAAATTCCATCTACATGTTAGCTCACAAACTTACAATTTCAGTTCATAGCTGTACCCCAAACTTCAGACCCTGAATTTCAAATATCTTTGTATCTCCATTTAGACATCCAACAGAAAAAAAAAATCAACATGTTAGGATTACCATATTAAATACACATTTTAATACAAATTTAGTTAGGTGTCCTTTATTTTTATTTGCTGAATCTGGCAACTTACCACATGTTCAAAGCTGAACTCTTATTCCACTCCACAATCTTTCCCAATTCAGGTGATGTCAATTCATCTTTCCAGTCATTTTTTCCAGAAATCTTGCAGCCAGCCTTGATTTTTCTGTCTTTCACATCCTCCATTTCACATCCAATCCAAATATTGTTGGTTCTTCCTTCAAAATATAACCCGAATCAGACCACTTTTCACTGCTTCTGGTGTTCTGCTAATCCCCTCCCTTACAACCAAGTCACTCTTATCTTCCTCCAGGATCTCTGCAATGCAACTCCTAATCAGGACCTCTTTAGTGGGCCCTTGCCTTCTTATGGTCTAGTCTTAATAGACTCATTCATAAACTAATCCTAGGACTGTGATGAAGATTAAAAGTAGTGTTATAGTGAGTATCCATTTTAAATTGTAGCAGCCTGAGTTATCCTCTTAAAACATAAGTGAAATTATGCTTAGAGTAAAAGCCACGATTCCTACAATCGAATGACTATAAAGCCCTCCCTGCTTTTTCCTTTCTCACTTTATTTCCCAAATATCTCCTGTCCTCAAGCCTTCTTTACTCCACCCCTTGAGCACATGTGGTAACTTCCTTCCTTAGATCCTTTGCACTAGTGGTTTCTTCTGCGTAGTGTTCTTTCTTCTAATAACTGAAAGACGAACCCCTTCACCTCCCCTTAAATCTTTGCTGTAGTATCATAATATTGTAAAGGGCAATCAAATTATTATTTAAAATGCTACCTGTTTCCCCTCCTCACAATTCCTCTTTACTTAGACTTATTTCTGTTGTCTGTATTCCCCCAGTAGAATGTAAGATTCACGAGTACAGGGATTTTTCTCTCTCTTGGGTTCATTAAGTGTCCTTAGCACCTAGAAGAGTGCTTGGCATGTGGTGGTGATCAATACATATTGAATTAATCAAAATTCAGGCACAGAAAGAGGCAATGAGACCACATTCCTAAGGCGATATACAGAGAGTCTGTTGTAAGTGTCATTTTATCCATTCCTTTCTGGAAGGCACAGACTAGGAGAAATGCACAGATTTTTAAAGTTCTATTTATTTGCCGATGGACTAACAGAAACAAAACAACTTCGAAAACATGGGCATTTGAATCACAGAATAAATCAAGCTAATGGAAAGAGCTTCTTAGCGCCTCCGTATGTCACTGCTAGGTCTACTGTTCTAGACATATTGGGAGTTATACCTGATGTAAATGACGAGTTGATGGGTGCAGCAGACCAACATGGCACAAGTATACATATGTAACAAACCTGCACGTTATGCACATGTACCCTACAACTTAAAGTATAATAATAATAAATAAATTTAAAAAAAAAAAACAATAGGAAGTTAAATGTAGCAGAAGTAGTAAAGAATCAACATGAGGATTTTGAACATTTAACTATATTTCAAGTACTATTTAAAATACTTCTACCTGATTCTTCTTTACCTTGACATACATTACATGAAATACATTAGAAACTGACTTCATTTTAAGACAATTTCCTCCACATCTGCTTGCAATATGCATTTTCCTTATTCATAACAATGATATTTGATTGAAAAAATCCAATCCAACATGTAATTTTATATGAGTCTGTACATAGCTCAGATAATATCTAAAAATTAGGTAATACATATCAACAGCTAGAAGTTCAATAGATCATAAATTTCCTAATTCTTTTGTTTTTAACTCAATAGAATATTCAACAGATGACTACTGGCATCATTAGAAGGCAGTAATACACTGAAACCATGTTTGCTTAGCCTAGTAAAATAATAAATTGTGCTGTGTTTATCCTTTTGTTTCTAAGGCCAACTGTTGGCTTTATTTAATACCCTCTTAACATGCTAATAGCCCCTAATGGTCACATCAGCCATCAGTTAAACAAACCATTATGTTGGGAAAAGAAATTTCAATAAAGGCCATTCACTAATTTGTTGATTGTTAATGGACATTAGCCCATTCAGGACCTTAGCCTAGACATACAGTTTAACTCAGAATCTATTATAGTACTTTCTCCATACAGAGCAAAGAGGCTAATTCAGCATTCTAAGTACTTCTGTTTCCCGAAGACATGCTACTTAGATTTCAATAAGCAAATTAGATGTTTTCAGTCAGCAACATAAAGAACCTGACAAAAAAATTGACTTTCAAATTATATAATTTTCACACAGTTTATGATTAAAGATAAATTTACCAGGGTCGTTTTAATCTCTTTCTCAAATTAATAAAGAACTATTACAGTTATTTTAGTCTTAGAACCAGTCATTTCTCTCTTAGATTCAAAGTATCCTTTATGATCAAAACACCACATCATTATGCCAGAAAACGAAAGTCAAAAACATTTTATAAATAAGATTTTGCTGTTCACTTCATGCTTGCCTTCACTGACAAGAGTTTAAATTTCTGAAAATGTTTTTGTGCTGCATTTTCAACTAATTTATTTATTAAGTTTTTAAATGGAAACAGGATTTGATGACTGTTTTCAAAAGATTTACTCGAAATCTGATATTAGAAGAGGCAAAGTAATTAATGCATAGTCTCTCAGTCTTACAAGATAGGTTCCTTTTCTGTTTCTTTTCACTGTTGAATTATTTTTTTCTGCAATAATTCCAGGACACATATAAAGCTACCCAGAGCCCTTTTACTTCAGTGTTAAGTCAATTACACATTGACAGACACCAAAGCACACACATGACTGTGGAAAATCATTTAATTGTACTCATATTTTACACAGATGTCATTCACATTGTCCTAGAATGGGGTAAATAGTGCACAATTAGATTTGTCATGTAATATGAAGGCCAAGCCATGAATCCATTCAAGATTTCACTTTTATCCCCTGTCTTCAAAAACAAGCTACTGCTTCTCGAACTGTAGCTGAGGTGAGTCTGAAGACTTCTGTCATTCTGAGGGTATTATCACTAACTTAAAAGTGTTTTTTATATACATTTTCATGGTGAGGAGGTTTCAGGTCATACAATAAGCAAAGATTTAGAAATAAATTTTCTCAGCTTTGAAATTTGAAGGAATACATATGGACAGTGTTCTCACAACAAAGAAATATGAGCTCCAAAAAGATTCTCTTTCAGGAATGCCATTTAATTACCTCAAAATATAGAAATGACATGTCCTGGTCATACAATACCGTAATTATTATGATTGGCCTAGAAAGCAGCTTATATGTGCTCATCTTTAAATTATAATAAAATGTAGTGAAAAACACATTCATGTATTTTATATAAATATCCACATATATTATATAAACTAGATGATGTGTTCATACTTTAATAGTATTATTTTATCTCTAAAAAATTACAAAAAATATATACTATTCAGTAACAACACCTACATTTAGTTTTTAAACTTGCAAAACTTTTCCTAAAAATTTCTTAGGAGGGTAATTAACATGCTTATTTGTTTATTTCAATCTATATACTATACTTTAATTGTACATTATTATTTCATGTGCCATATTGTACTTTTAACATGTATTGAACTTTTATATAATATAAACATATGTTTTTAATGTTAATATATAAAAGTTCAACATATGATTTACTGCAAAAATATCAAAATTCCTCAGTCTTGAAGTGTAATAAATGCCTGCCACTTTCAATAACTTCCAGCTACTTGGGAGGCTGAGGTGGGAGGATCACTTGATCCCCAGGAGTTCGAGGCTGCAATTTGCTGTAATTGAACTTGTGAATAGCCACTGCACTCCAGCATGGGCAACATAGTGAGACTCTGTCCATTAAAAAAAAATAAAGAATTCAGTTCAATAAACATTGATTAAAATGCAAGTCTTACAGAGTTGCCATGAATTAAATATGATACATAATGCAGCAATGTTGATGCTCACTAAATTTTTGGCAGCTTTCTGGAGGTAAAGATAGAACGTAGCTGGTACAAAGTTTAGAGTAAGACAGGATGATTATGTCATATTTTTAAAATGGAATGAGGAATTTTCCAATAATTAATAAAAATAACTCAGTTTTCCAAATCCTGGGGCCGCATTTTCCTGTCATGCCATTATGTCCCATCTGTCGTTATATCCCAACCTAACTGTTGGCTGAGAAGTGACAGAATTCCATATCCATATTTAAGTACAACTACATTTATTTTTAATTGACCACAGTATTCAGCTCAGCTACTGCTATATTCCTTAATCCATAGTTCCTTTGAGGGAGGAGTCATCTGTATCCACTTTCACAGTTAGGTTATGTCTGTCATCATCCCTCTCAGACATGCCTGGCATAGCCATTTCTCATTCCAGTCTCTCCTACCTTGTCCTCCATCCTGGGAATGCCATCCAACTGCATAGTGGCCCTGGAGTCACAGAGGGTTACGTGATGGTGACAAAGATGTGCGCAGGGCTGGGTATACACTTTACCACAAAAGCACAACTGGTTAAAAGTTAGAGAAATTATAGTCTTTACTGAAATAAAACAAAATATTACATAAAATGAGAACCAGAACCAATTTCATTATATGAAAACAGAACCCAATGTCTATATACAAAGTCACAACCAGATTCAGTGTCTGTACACTAACCAGAACCACTGTCTGATGATATGCATTCACTGGGAAAATCATCCGAGTACATTAATGTTCTGTATGAATCACTCGAAGTGTAAGCACCCCCTGTAGATGTTCATGCTTTTGCAATACTGTCAAATAACAGAGAAACTCCTTTACTTACGGTTATCTCATGTTGATTTTCATTCTACCTAGGGGTCATAGTCACGTTCGACCTGTTAATCTGCTCACAAGGAAATCAGCTGGGAACGTAGAGTCCATTTTTCATTCCATCATTGATAGTGAGACGATAAGCTGGCAATCACATTTATTTCTCCTCCACAGGTTCATGACAAAGTCACCATGTTGATCTATCAAATCATGGAATAATTCAGTTGATTGATTGGAAACCATTCATGGATTCATTGGCCTTAAATTGAATTCTTTTACATGAAGAAAATATTTTTAACTAAGAGACGTTTTATTTGAGCCCTCTATAAGCTTAATCTGATTAATAAACTAGCTGCTGAGTTCTATTGTACTATGAATTCCACCCCAGTCACCATTGTAAGTGGTAAATACAGCCACTGGGGGGGAAAGTCAATGACTTGGAAGATGTTATAGTCCAGAACTTGTTACCTAAACAATCCTACAATCTTATCAGTTAATTTTGTATTTACCATAATTATAAACATGGCACCATTTTCCCAAACTATGAGAGATACCCATAATCAAATCTTTTTAAAGGAAGAATTACATATTGATCATTTTCTTAATTGTGTCTCATTTCAACTTATATACTTTGGAGCTCACTTATGTGATAGCCTCCCATTCCAATTGAAACTGGCTGATGCTTGGCACATCTTTGTTTATTATTTGCATAAATTTAAGGGGTACAAGTGCAGTTTTATTACATGGTAATATTTTATAGTGAAGTCTGGGCTTTTAGTGTAAGCATCACTGGAATAATGTATATTGTGCTCATAAGTACTTTCTCATCCCTCATCCCCCTCCTACTCTCTCACTCTCTCAAGTCTCCAATGTCTACAATTCCACACTATGTCCATGTGTACACTTTATTTAGCTCCCCACCTATAAGTGAGAATGTGCAGTATTTGACTTCCCATTTCTGAGTTATTTCACTTAAGATAATTGGCACATATTTTCATATTTGCCCCTAGGTGCACAAGCAGTTCTCTTTTTGTAAATGCCTTATGACTATTCTCATTATTTGCTAACTCTTTCTAAATATTCCTTTCATTTTATTCACTCATTTATTCACCCAATAAATGTAATTATATTGGATGAACTGTTATATGCCAGCACTGCTCAAGGTCTTAGGAAATCAGCAGTTATTTCAAATATTGGAATAGCAGGAAAAGCAGAGATTATAGTTTTGAATCATTTCTGGGGTAGAGAAATGGATCCAGCTCCTTTGAATTCTCTTACTTTTCATACATTAAGTTCCTTCACTGATAATTTGATATGCTATTACTTATTTCATAAGGAGCTTTCAGGGAACATTTCACCCAGAATATTTCCTAATTTGGTTAAAGAACTCTGATTTCAAAATATTGAAAGGGATTCTCTTGGAAACCGTATCATGATTGATGGAAAGAAAATGGCATTATAATATTAGTTCTTCCTTTTGCATATATAAGAAATAGCTAGAAATTACTAAAGTATAATCAGTCTTTTTATTTTTAGACTTGATTATAAAGCCAGTTTTGCCTATAACAATAAAATGAAAAAAATATTTCACATTGCAAAATATAACCATAAATACACATTATAATCTAAAATACCCAAACTTGGAGGGTAGGAAGTGGATCATTTTCAGCTGTGGACATACAGGAGAGATCACAAAATGGCAACTCAGGAACAAAAAAAAATCCCTCTGGTCTGTATTAGTCCATTATCACACTGCTATAAAGAACTACCTGAGATTGGGTAACTTATGAAGAAAATAGTTTTAATTGACTCACAGTTCTGTAGGCTACACAGGAAGCATGGCTGGGAGGCCTTGGGAAACTTACAATCATGTTGGAATGTGAAAGGGAAACAAGCACATCTTTACCATGGCAGAGCAGGAGAAAGAGAGTGAAGGGGGAAGTGACACACACTTTTAAACCATCAGATCTTGGGAGAACTCACTCACTCTCACAAGAACAGCAAGGAGGAAATCTGTCCCCATGATCTGATCACCTCCCACCAGGCCCCTCCTCCAATTTGACATGAGATTTGGGCAGGGACACAAATCCAAACCATATAATGGCAAGATGATGTATTTTTAATTGCACTTATAAGTTTAATTGAAAATTTTATATAACATTCCAGAATTCTGTCTTTACTTACAGATGAGAAGATCTGGTCTAACAATAGTAGGCCAGATTTCCCATATGGGAATATTCAGTGATCATGAGTGACATCCTGCCCTTTAGGCAGAGTATGCACTTTTCAGATGACCACATTCTTCTCATTCATCATTGCTATGCCCACTATTTGCTTCATTCGTGTTTATTACTTGTTTAATCCCATTGGCATTTGATTTTGTGGACCATGGTCCACATTAGACGATGTGACATAGGAAGAAGTCAGTGAGTATTGTAATTTCAATTACTAGAATTAATTCAGGTGAAGAATGGGAGGCTCTCCCAGGTAGCATCCAGTCTGAAAGTTACTCTATTCCTACCCAAGCACAAATAATGATTTTCATATTTCCCAGCATATCTGAGCTGAGACATTTCTGTAAGGAAGTATTAATTACAAAAGCAGTAAACTATAGGAAAGCATGTCACAAAGTCATTGTACTAGCTTAAATGTTCTGTGGGAAATGGTAGGATTTATTTATTCTCAGAAGGGATTCTTTGAAAATCTGTTGTCAGTTCAAACACAAGTGAACAGGCCAAAATGGTTTAGTGGTCATGCAAACAGCAATGGATAACATGTAACCAGCAAGGGATATAGAAGATAGTCAGCTCAAAACAGCTTTTATAAAGGTGTGGAATGTATGCCAAGCACGCTGCCTTTCACATAACAGATCCTCAATAAATATGTTTTGAATAAATGGATAAATGGTTAGATTAGCTACCTAATCAAAAAAAAAAATTGCCCCAGAATTCTGAATATGTTTTCAATTCCTTTCAGTGATAATGCTTGTCCCCAAGTCAGTATTTACTTTCCTTTTTTTATTTTTTTGAGACAGGGTCTCACTCTACCCAGGCTGAAGTACAGTGGCGTGATCTCGGCTTACTGCAACCTCTGCCTCCCAGGTTCCAGCAATTCTTATGCCTCAGCCCTCTGAGTAGTTGGGATTACAGGCATGTGCCACCACGCCTGGCTAATTCTTGTGTGTGTGTGTGTGTGTGTGTGTGTGTGTGTGTGTGTGTATTAGAAATGGGATTTCACCATGTTGGCCAGTCTGGTCTCGAACTCCTAGCCTCAAGTGATCCACCTGTCTTGGCCTCCCTAAGTGTTGTGTGAGCCACTGTGCCTGACCCTAACTTTCAATTACCATTAAAATCACATTGATGTCTTAGTTGAAATCTGGAAGTTCATGCTTTACTTATTTATTAACCTCTTTATGGGTTATTTTATACTAACAGTTACATTATTTTGAGTCAATCCTTCCTCACTGTCTTTAGAGCTTTCTGACCTAGAAAAAGCCATTTGAAAATAACCTACCCACCATTGATGTTTACAGGCATTATTCTGGAGTACTGGTTGTCAGACCACATAAACAGCATATCTTATATGATATCTCATGTGATATCTAATCTGGACATATTCCCATTCGAGTGTAAGTGTTAAGCACTTTGATTATACTATAGCCAATCACATTGTGACACTATGAGTAGAAGAAGCAAATAAAATTAAAAAGACTTTTTTTGTAGACTGTAGAATGCCAATGTTAAAAGGACTTGTTGTCAGCCTTTGTCTTTCTCAACACTTCTTGGCTGGAAGAGCAGGAATCTCCCACCATGAATCCACCCTCATTCCATTTCTTGGCTGGTATAGGAAGGAAAGGTGAATCTGGAGGAGTGATTCTGAAGAGACGGAAACCTGAAATGTCACTTTTCTACTGTGTTGGAAGTCCTCTGAAGTGATTTTATAGGCCACCCAAGTAAGATCCTGAAATTTCCTCTCCTTTCCCCAACGCTTTGTCATTTGGGGTTTGAAATGATTATGCCAACCACATTATGGTCTCTGGCCTGATGCTGAATATAGTTTGCAGTTAATTGAGACCCCTTCTGCTGTGGTTAATCTATAGATACTAAGCTTATTTGATACTGGTGTCTCCTTGCATATTTCTGAGTTTGTGTAGTCCCCTTGGGCAGCGCACCGTCTTCTTCTGTTGTAGTTAGCGATAGATATTAAGACATTTATTTTCACCCCATTTCATGTTGCACTGAGCCTAGCTGATTTATGACACCTTAGAACCTAATCCAAGGACTTCTTTCTAATCAAGAGGGATCTGTGTGGTCCCACTTCGAAGCATCTCTGATGCGTAAACACATAGCATTGAGGGATAAATGAGAAGGAAAACAAATGTCATCAAGAAACAAGCACAAAATAAAAGTGAACAAAATTGAAAACACAAATAGTAAGTGGTAAGAAGGGTGAAAGTTACTACCTACTGAGTGTTGAGTCATAAGCAGAGCAGACCTGGTATGTGGCTTCTTCAGGGAAGCAGAAACTGCAATTGATCACCATAAATCATATTCCAATAATTGAAGAGGAATTATTCACACAAGAGAGGGAATAGAAAATGCATCTGCTTGCCACAGCAGAGACTTGTGGCCAATATAAGGCTTCAGCCTAAGGAGGTGGGAGGCGGGAGACAAGACTGTGAGACCAGGAAGTGGCTTAAGCCACCTGTTGATGTAGTCACATATGTCTCTATATGTTTAGAGACATATAGCTATAGATCTGCCCACCTGGGCGACAGATCGAGACTCCGTCTCAAAAAACAATAATAATAATAAAAAAAGAAACCTACCCTGAAAGAATAAAACATTCTTTTAGTAAAATCAAGGTTTGTAAATCCGTTCAGATCTGTACCAAAAATTAATCAGCAATATATAATTTTTTAAGATACTACTTTACACTAATTAAAATGACTTTTTAAAATTTTACTTTAAGTTCTGGGTTACAGAAATAACAAGTGTTAATAAGGGTGTGGAGAAATTGGAACCCTCGTGCACTGTTGGTAGAAATGTAAAATGGTGCAGCTACTACAGAAAATAGTATGGCAGATTCTCCAAAAATTAAAAATGAAACTACCATATAATCTATCAATCTCACTTCTAGGTGTATACCCAAAAGAATTGAAAACAGGGATTCAAATAGATATGTATACACCTGTGTTCATAGCAGCATTATTCATAATATTCAAAAAATAAAAGTAACTCAAGTCTCCATTGATGGATGAATAGGTAAAGAAAATTTGGTATATACATACAATGAAATATCATTCAACTTAGAAAGGAAGGGAATTCTGACACATGCTTCATGGGAGAACTTTGGCAACGTTAAGCCAAGTGAAATAAAACGGTCAAAAAAAGACAAGTACCGAATGAGTCCACGTATATAAGGTCCCTAGAGTAGCCAAATTCATAGAGACAGAAAGTCAAATGATAATTGCCAGGAAATTGGAAAGGAGAAAATGAGAAGTTATTGTTTAATGGATATAAAGTTGGGAAGATTTTTTTAAATTCTATAAATGGATATTGGTAATGGTTTAACAATATTTTAAACGTCTGAACTTAATGCCATTGAATCGTACACTTAAAATTTGTTAAAATGTTAAATTTTAAGCCAGGCGCAGTGACTCACACCTGTAAATCCCAGCACTTTGGGAGGCAGAGGCGGGCGGATCACCTGAAGTCAGGAGTTCAAAACGAGCCTGACTAGCATGGAGAAACCCCATCTTCACTAAAAATACAAAATTAGTCGGGCATAGTGGTGCATGCTTGTAATCCCAGCTACTCGGGAGGCTGAGGCAGGAGAATCGCTGGAACCCAGGAGGCGGGGATTGCAGTGAGTCGAGATCGCACCATTGCACTCCAGCCTGGGCAACAAGAGTGAAACTGCGTCTCAAAAAAAAAGTTAAATTTTATACTATGCATATTTCACCATAATAAAAAAGATGGTAAAACAGTGAACTCAGAGGGATTCAACAGAATCCTAGAATTTCTTCATCCTTTTTCTCCCAGCAATTTTATTTATTGTTGCTGCTTAGGTTTTGTTTCAATGAGCTTGCATTTCTTTCTTATTAAAATTGGAAATTACATTTTAGGCAGAATTAAAACAGTTAATAAAAGATATGCCCAGTGTACTTTCCAATAATCTGGCTTTCTGGATGAGTTTCCTATATCAGTTTTCAGGACTGCCTGGTGATGTATGAATTTTAGGGAAGAACGAAAATGAAAGTTCACATTAACATCTGATCTCTATAGTGAAAATCAACCATGGGTTAAAGAAACACTATTCTGAATATTTTCCTACAAATGAGACACATACAGGTACAGTTGCAAATGGGAATGCAAATAATTACCTTGTATTATAAAGTACTGCAGACTAATTGTTCCAAAGAAGTTTCACATATGCACAGTAATATTAAGTGGATTTTTAAAATCTTCTTTTCAGTCAACTACTATGCACCGTGAACAATTTAGGTGGTGCCAGCAGAGAGCACACAGCCATTTAAGGCTTCTCTGTTAGGGAGATATTTTCTGGTGTTTGTACTGTATGCATTTATCCCATCTAAGAGCTTGTTCCTCACACCCATTTTCTTTTTTGAGGTAAATCTATTACACTGTACTATTTTCTCTCAGGCAGAAAGACAGGAGATTTGTGCTTTTCTCATGTGTTTATGCTCCAAAAACCCCTCAACAATTAAGTAGACTATATTGGGCTCTTCATTACTTTTTCTTCCCTACTTGCTCAGCCTGACACTGTAGAGACTCATTTTCTTGGAATTTGTATCTTATTTGATTCCCAACATTCTCTTTTATGACCTGTAATTAATCTGCTTTGAGCCTCAATTTTTCTTTCAGCATTCCTTCATTACCTCTTCTCAGTTTTGAGGACTGATATAGACCATGTGGAAGCCAAGGGCATCTGTTCATCCAGCAGAACAAGGAAGTGTCCTGCCCCGTAATAGTCATCACAAGTGACACAGGGGCTGAAACTATGTCTTTTTCGTGGTGAATGATGCCAATAACAAGTTGTTATTGATGATGTCAATAACATTTCTCTAGGACATCCTGTTCGTTAATTTTTATCTGGCAATTACAAATTGATCTGTTTTTATTTATTTAATTAATGGGTCCTCTTTCACATCTTAAGTATTACTGGAATACTTCTTGGCACTGGTCCCATTTCCAGAATTCCCTTTGCTGATAACGCACAAAAAGCGTGGGCAAAGAGGACTGGTGGAAAGAGGGAGTGAAGGAAAAGCATTAGATGAGAGGCGGAGGAGACGGGAAAGGAGGAAGAAGGAATAGATGTGTGGCTTCCATCTTGGGAAAATGACAGGAAGAATTGGATACAGGATTCTAGGTCACGGGATATTCACAAGGAAGGGCCAGTAAACCACCTCGATGCCAGGCTAACAGACTTCTCTGCCTTAGTGTCTTGGCAAAGGGAAGTATTTTGCATTAGTTGCCACTAAAAATATTTAATAGTACTGAATTTGGGGAATTATATTATTTATAAATTAAAGCTGATTTGAGAGATCACTGCAGTGACCATCCCTCTCACTTACTTCCTGGTGTGTTCTTGTGGAAGCAAAAGGAGTGGAATTATAGCTAGCTTGCAGGGAATTGTGCTTAAACTGCTAAATATGGTGTTTCCACTTCTCTCAAGCCCAAAGAGAACGAATATTTAGATGGCTTACTTCATGACCTACATGCTTAAAACATGCTTTTAAAAGCACCAAGCCCTGGCCGGGCGCGGTGGCTCATGCCTGTAATCCCAGCCCTTTGGGAGGCTGAGGCGGGCAGACCACGAGGTCAGGAGATCCAGACCATCCTGGCTAACATGGTGAAACCCTGTCTCTACTAAAAATACCAAAAATTAGCCGGGGAGGTGGCGGGCGCCTATAGTCCCAGCTACTCGGGAGCCTGAGGCAGGAGAATGGCGTAAACCCGGGAGGCGGAGCTTGCAGTGAGCTGAGATCTGGCCACTGCACTCCAGCCTGGGCCACAGAGCGAGACTCCGTCTCAAAAAAAAAAAAAAAAAAAAAAACCGAGCCCTTCCATCACCGCACATCCAAAGGTCTACAGTCTATGTTTCTGGTTTTCTGGAAACATTCTTAAAATACAAATTTTTAAAAATAAATGGATTTATGGCACATATATGAGTATCATCTTCTACATTTACAGAGAAGGGAAAAGAGATGGAGACAAGCTGCTTAGTGCCAACGTAATGCTTATAGTTCGATTCTCCTAAGTCTGAGGTGGGCAATTGTTACTCTATTTTGTAGATCTAAAAAAAAAAGTCCTCTGATGGTATTCTTAATGTGATTCCATGTATGAGCTACTTTTCACTTTCTAGAGTTTCCAAAAGCACAGCTTCTCTTCGGCTCAAAAATATGTATTTCTCCCATATTTCTTTATCAAATCCAAGTATTTTGTCTGCTTTTTAATCCCTCCCCCTCCTCAAATTTGTGGCTGCAACCTACTTATCCAACCTTATCTTCCAACAGTTTTTGTTCGTTCGTTCGTTTGTTTGTTTGTTTGTTTGTTTTAATGAAGAATAAGGCATGTCCCTGGAGAAGAAAAATCTTAATGTAAAATTTTAACACCTATGCCCACTTAAGTGTACTGAAGCTACCTCCATGGAGTATATACTGGAAAGATTACACATTATACACATGATGAGGCCACATGTCTAACAAGAGAGAGAAATGGGTTTTGAATTGAAGTCGTTTATTTCTTGTCCGCTGTGACAGGACGCTGTGAGCCACACACATGCCTTTTGGATGTGTCATCCAAAAGGGATCATCTAATATTCCCTTGAGTTCACCAGTCCATCGCTAACATGAAAAAAGCAGATGAAACTACGTGTTTGCAGTTATGACGGAGAAGATAGTTTCAGATGTGCCCTGTGGTAACCAAGTGTCAGCGACCCCTATCCAGAAAAAATATTTCCAATTATACTTTTTAAAGAAATGAAATGAAGGTCAGTGAAGTGGCTGCACCTTTCTAAGACTAAACTCAGCTTTCAATTGGATTTATAAAATTGAGAGTATTTATGGCTTTAAAAAAAAAAAAACCTGCAGAGAATAAGAGGTGGAGATTTGTTACACTGCTATTACTTTGCAGCTTTTTATTATTATATTTCTTCTTAGTTTTATTGAAAAATTCATACTTTGTTTGAAAACAGATTTTTTATTAGGTTTTCAATTTATATTAATACTTTCTACCACATTTAAAATATCACAGCGTTACATTTCAGCTTTTTTGATTGAGGATAAAAGAGAAAAATATATTCTCTTATAGCTTAAGCATCCATCACATGAAAATTGGTAAACAGTAGAGTATGCAAACATGTAGAAAGTATGTGTTGTTCCCATTTTATAAAAATGTAGTTTTCTTAATACAAAGAAGTATTATGTAAATAAAAGTGTAAATTGATTGAACATGGGTTTTACTAACAATCTATCTCCATCATCTCTGAACATCAACATTTTAAAATATAGCCCCACAGTGAAGTTGATTAGTACCAGAAAGATAGCCAAGGATATAAAGATAGTCAAATAAGTAGAGAATAAAGTAGAATGCAGATTCTTTGATATAGTTTCGAGAGCTTAAGTAGAAATACAAGAAAAAGAGAAAAATTTAATTCTGGACTACAAAGACGGAACATTAAATTAGGTCAATATGGATACGGGAAAAGGAATGAAAGATAAAAGATGATATGGAAACAAGATCACTCAGTGTTCATCTACAAAATGAACCTTGGCATTAGTAGAATAATAAATAGAAGAGATAGAAGAGGAGACAATTCCAGATCAATCTAACCAATACTTGTGTTGCATATAATATGGGAAAGTTGTGTATGACCCAAATTTGAATTCAGATTTGTCCTTCTTAAGAAGATCACTCCCTAACAGAAGGAATATCAAAAATACATAAGTATTTAAGATTCAAAGAAGAGAATGCTCAATGCTACTAGGAATAGAATAAATACATATGATGTGGGAAGAGTCGATATAGGATTAGAAAGTCATATCATAAAGTCTCAGCAGAAAAAGGAAAAGAAGATTGGTCAGAACTCTTTCATGCTAAAATTGTGGAAACTAAGAACCAACAATGTTGGCGCCAACATTTTTTGAAGGATATACAGCATTTGGTAGCAATACTGGCTGGCCCAGGAACCTAAGTCTTGATGCCCCCAATACATCATGCTGTCACTAACCCCAATAGTAAAAATCATACATAATAAAACATACTCAACTACTTTATGGTGATTACTCACATTGTTATTTTGTATTGATAGCACATCAGCAGAATTCAGGATTGTCTCCCCAGCACCAAAGAAAAGATTTAACCATTGTTTTGCTTTTTATAAATACGGTATGAATTCAGATGCAGGGTAAAATCAGTCAGAAATTTGCCAAGAATATTGCCCCCTCACTCACTCAAAAATCTTGCATTAAATGGGAAGTTAACAATCCAAAGTACCGTGAAGCAAAGTGTTGGACATGGGTGTGTAAAGGAAATAAAAATTTTTAATAATGAAGTGCTCAATATAATTTAAGAAATAGAAAAAAAATTAGAACAAAATTCATTCCTGAAAATAAAGGAGACAAAGATTGAGTGCTTTTTCTTTCATTAAATTGTGTTTGCCTTATTCCTTCCTTAGACATGGTTCTCCTGAGGTGGTATGGGAGTTAAGGCCCGGAGTTCCCAGGATCATCTCCTTCCCTGCACCTTCTCAAACCACAGCAGAAGCTCTTGTGACCACGCTCAGGGAGAGCCCTCTTAAGAGCCAAAGCCACAGCCAGGAAAATCAAGGTGCAGGATATTTGCCTCTGGCTCTATCCCCTTCTCAACCCTTTCCTCTTTTTTTTTTTCTTTTTGGCCCGAGTCTCTTGCTTTCAGTCTCCAATACCATCCCAAAGTCTGCGGCATCTCTCTGAGGAGTCAGTGATTTTTACTGTGAATATTCTCAGTTTTTGACCTATTCTGGGAGGCTATTTTCAGAGGACCCCAAGAAAAGAAACCCAAAAAACCATAATTTTTTCATAATGCATGATACTGGGATGGGAAAGAAAATTCTACCCTCTGTGTACTTCAGAGAAGAGGTCTTCAAACATTTGTGTTCATATATCCTTTTTTAAAAAATTAAAATCTGTGACTCTCATATGTATTTCTAAACTGAGAGTCAAACATTTACACAAGTCAAAATACTTGTGAAGTATGTAATCTCTAACATATTGGAACTTTAAATTATAAATTTGAAATATAACATTTCCAAATTTCTT
This sequence comes from Theropithecus gelada, assembly GCF_003255815.1. Taxonomy (NCBI): domain Eukaryota; kingdom Metazoa; phylum Chordata; class Mammalia; order Primates; family Cercopithecidae; genus Theropithecus; species Theropithecus gelada. The sequence goes on along the minus strand of NC_037671.1, from coordinate 139,186,609 downwards.
AATAGTAATTTGACACCCACCATCATTCATCGAAAAATACATGAGAAGGGTCTTCTTAATGGTCAGAAACGTAACATTATTCATTTTTCTACTTATACTTTAATTATTATTCTGCTTTTCCCAAAGAATTTTTCCTAGTATAATACATTTTGTGCTTTGAAGGGGCGGCCTGCCCCTCCACACCTGTGGGTGTTTCTCTTTAGGTGGAACGAGAGACTTGAGAAAAGAAATCAGACACAGAGACAAAGTATAGAGAAAGAAAAGCGGGGGCCCAGGGGACGGCGCTCAGCTTACAGAGGACCCACGCCGGCACCGGTCTCTGAGTTCCCTTAGTATTTATTGATAATTATCTTTACCATCTTAAAGATAAGGGAGTGGCAGGACAATAGGATCATTGTAGGGAGGAAATCGGCAGTAAGACATATGAACAAAAACCTCTGTGACATAAATAAGTTTAAAGGAAAATGCTGTCCCTTGAGATACATATGCAAACATCTCCATAAACCTTTTAGCATTATTTCAGCCTATCACATGGGGAGAAACCTTGGACAATATCTAGCTTTCCTAGGCAGAGGTCCCTGTGACCTTTGGCCGTGTACGTGTCCCTGGGTAGTTGAAATTAAGAGAATGGTGATGACTTTTAACCAGCAAGCTGCCTTCAGGCACTTGTTTAACAAAGACACATCCTGCACAGCCCAAAATCCATTAAACCGTGAGTCACCGCAGCACATGTCTCTTGCAAGGACAAGGTTGGGGGTAGGGTCACAGATTAACAGCATCTCAAATACAGAACAAAATGGAGTCTCTTATGTCTACTTCTTTCTTTTTTTTTTTTTTTTTTTTTTTTTTGAGACGGAGTCTGGCTCTGTCGCCCAGGCTGGAGTGCTGTGGCCGGATCTCAGCTCACTGCAAGCTCCGCCTCCCGGGTTTACGCCATTCTCCTGCCTCAGCCTCCGGAGTAGCTGGGACTACAGGAGCCCGCCACCTCGCCTGGCTAGTTTTTTGTATTTTTTAGTAGAGACGGGGTTTCACTGTGTTAGCCAGGATGGTCTCGATCTCCCGACCTCGTGATCCGCCCGTCTCGGCCTCCCAAAGTGCTGGGATTACAAGCTTGAGCCACCGCGCCCGGCCTACTTCTTTCTATATAGACACAGTAACAGGCTGATCTCTTTCTTTTCCCCACAGTGCTTCAATATTTATTGTTATTCAATCTATCACACTTTTCTACATACACACACACACACTCACACATACAAATACACACACACATCAAAGTGTTTCTAACAATTTTATTTTTATTTATTTTTATATTTGGAGACTCAAAAGCTCTAAGTGTTAAAGAGAAAAAGACTTTTCACAGTATTATAAGTATTACTAATGCATTATTGCCTAAAACATGATAAATATACTTAATAGATAATAATTAAACATAAGAAAAATTTTATTGGAAATGTATTTCTTAATGAGGTATATAAAGCTTTCAATCTTCAATCAGTATTTGTAACCATGATTAAATACTACTCATTGATAAAAAAAAAGAGAGAGAGAGGATTTAGCATCAATTCAACTCTTATTTTTATGCATATAAGCACTTGGTTACATAAACAATTTAGTGGGGAGGGAAGAAGAAGGAATTTTGCTATAATAATGGCTCTCAGTTTTTTGAGAGTTACCTAACAAAGTCACAGGGCTAACAAATCATTTGGCTCCTCCTTCAATTCTGTTGAAAGCAAAGAATTTGAATGAAATTCACTTGCAAATTAGTTTGTTACTAAACAATTAAAGTTATTTGTATATTTCCATCTACATCAATATTTTCAATGATACTTTTATATGACGTCCCAATAGTTTTTACATAGCAAGAAATGCACCACAGTATATCCCAGACAGGTAAGAGATTTCCCTTTCTTTTGCAAAGTGGGAGAAAGATGGGAAAGGGCCATCGGCATGACCTCATGCTTATTTGCAGGCAGTTAGTTTCAGGAGGGAATACACAGAGAACTTGAGTATCTGGAAATTAATTCCCTCAAAAGTCCCAGTAAGTCTGTACCTCTTAGAAGATGTTTGTGATCCTCCAGAGGTACTTACATCCCAGCATGAAAACCACTGCCATTTAGTATCATTTAACAAAATGGAAAGGATATAAAATTTGACTTTCATTTTTCTAACTTCCCCATTTTTTACTTGTAGTAGTCCTTTTATTTTCCTTAGGATGCCGGGAGCCACAAAATCCCTTCTTCTGCCCTTTCTTTCTATTGGGAAAATACATAAAACTCATTTATTTTAAAGGATGATGATTGATAATAGTCTGAAATGGTATCTTTTAAACTAGAATTTATGGATTTCTGTATTAACAGGAATCAACAACTTAATAGTAGGGGAATGGGGCCAGATGTGGTGGCTCACACCTGTAATCCCAGCACGTTGGGAGGCTGAGGGGGGTGGATCACGAGGTCAGGAGATCCAGACCATCCTGGCCAACATGATGAAACCCCGTCTCTACTAAAAATACAAAAATTAGCTGGGCGTGGTGGCATATGCCAGCTACTTGGGAGACTGAGGCAGGAGAATCGCTTGAACTCAGGAAGCAGAGGTTGCAGTGAGCCGAGATCGTGCCACTGCACTCCAGTCTGGCGACATAGCGAGACTCCGTCTCAAAAATAATAAATAAATAAATAAATAAATAAATAAATAAATAGAAAGAAAAAGAAAAAGAAGAAAAAAAAGAAAAATTAGGGAAGCGGATTTTGATCATGCATTTTCAAGGCATTTATCAAATGGGGCTGTGCTTGAGCAATCGATTCTTTTCTGAAACCACTTCATACTGGAGTTTGCCAGCTTAGAATCCCACTTTGACCCATTGATTTCCTGCTGAAAGCAACAGTTATCCTGCCTGCTTAAAAATATTAAAGAAAATGTTACATGTTACATGATATTCAATGGTTAAGAGCATCACTAAAAAGTGACGACTTTACAATGGAAAGAGTGGATACACTGAGTCCAAAATAGTGGTTCCTAATATTCTGAGGGTCATAGCATACTCAGAAAAAATGCATGTACCTAAAAGTTGATCCCTTGAAACGTATATATGTGTAGATCCTTCTACATGTCTGTACGTTTTCAGACTGGAACCTCTGCATACTCTAAAAAGGCAGATAGAAACTTGCCAGGTATTTCATGGAGATAAAACAACACACACAGAAACCCAAGCATGACATATTTTGGTTAACAGCCAGTAGGTCACTGTAGAAGCAGCACAGAATGCATTGGTGCAGGAGGAGCGTGGAAGATAATAGAAAGATAGTATAGACTATGAAGGATCCTAACTGACTGTGAATATCTTTTGTGCTGCAGTCAATGGCAAAAGTATTGGAATGTTTGAAGAGGAGCAGTAAACTGTTCAGATGTCACTTTGAAAGATGACTTTGGTTATAGAGTGGAGGAGGCTGGATTGAAAGGAAAAATACTGGAAGCAAGGGGAGTAGTTAAATACTGCTGAAATGATATATAGCATAAGGGACAATGGCACAGATGACAGAGCAGTCATGGAGACTGTAAAGGCATGAAAATAGAATTCCTATGACTTCATAACCAATTAGATGAAATATATGAGATTGGAGCAAGAGAAGTAAAAATGAGTGTATTTTTTGCTTCAATGACTAGATGATAATAGTTACTATTTACTGAACGCTTACTGTTTGTGAAACAGCATGCTAGACACTTTGCAATCATTATCTCTAATCATCACCACTATCCCTCAAGGTCAATTATATTGTCCTAGTTTTCAAAAAGGAAATTGTGGCTCAAAGATGTCAAGAGACTTGTTTAAGCCCACACAATTATGCAGTACCAAAGTCATAATTCAAACCAGATTTTCCTGGTTCTACAAAGCACTACTAAGGAACAGGCAAAGATTTGGGGAAGGAGAAATTGCCATACACTATTTGTACATTGTTCATTATTTTTCAAATAATTTACATACTGATTTTCTCTTCAACTCCTCAAAAATCCCCGGGAGACAGACAGACAGAAGATGTATTACTATCAACGTTTATTTTTCAGTGGAAGTTGACTTCCTCAAAGTCACATAGTTCATAAATGCCAGGATTGATAGTGGTCTTTCCAGTCCCTATAATGTCTCTCTGCTACCTCGTCTCACATTTTTTTTCTATCTCATATCTACAAGCTACACATCTAATCCTAAACTAGCTTGTGAATGTGAATTAGGCATCAAGGGAGAACTGGTGGAGATGTAGAACTAGTTCAGCCTAGCCCCTTACCAACTAGTTTGATCTATGAATTAATTTTACACTGATGACGGGTCTCTAACAGAAATCTATTCAAAGAGACCCTTAGTTTCTCTCTTTCTCTCTTTCACACACACACACGCGTGCACACACACACACACACACCCCATTATGCCAACTTTTGTGCTACGAATGTAAAGGAAACAGTAGAACTCAATTTTCTCAAGTCTTTTCAGAAGTTCAATTTTTATTTTCAAATCTTATTAGGGATTGAGTTCATGGGCTTAAGTTTTTGCATAAGAAATTTAAGATAAATCTAAAGAAGAATTTTCTGATATTGAGAATTATAAAACATAAAAAAGTCTTGCCACCAGAGATGGTAGCATTTCTGTCTTTGAAAGGCTATAGTAAAGCAGAGGCTGCCCTTTGCCTGCAGTGGTTTAGATAGGGCTGTAAATGGAAGTGGCCTTTTTGGGAAAGTGGTGGACTAGGTGACCTTTCACAGTCTCTTTTAGTCTCTAAATTTCATTACTCTGTAATCCTATTAAAGAGATCAAATTCATGCAATAATGCCCACTCATTCAGAGGTCAAGCTTCTGGAAACCTCAGGAGTTGATATATAGCCTTAAACTTAAAAGGAGAAAAAGAAAGAAGAAAAAGGAAGCTCTCAAGCATGAAGAAATATTAACTGTTATATTCAGACTATTACACTTATTCTCCTGAAAATTTAGAGCCACCCTCAGACCTCTTCTAGACAACTCTGTGTAAAATAAGACATTGGATAAGAGTAATAGTGCAAGAAAAAAAAACTAAAAGAAAAAACAAAACAATTAACTCATTTTAAATAATCTAAAATCTGAATCTCTATATTCAATAGTCATTGAAAGCATTTCTATAATGTACTATAAATAAATCTTTGTTTCATAATTACCATACATGAAAATCTTACATTATTTTTATTATTGACTCCTTAAGAAGGCAGAGATATATAATTTTTATTTATAAAATGTTTATAGTTCTTTATAGAAATTTACAAAAATAAATAAAATTTAAAAATCAAGCCATTTACATGAGCAAGCCTAAGATAAATAGAAAATGTACTTGTATGAAAGACCAGTTTTTAATTATGCTGGGTAAGTATGTATGCTTTATTGTCTATAATTTTTAATGACGTTCTTTGAGAACCTACTTGTAACAGAAAAAAATAATGTAAACAATGAAAAGGAATATATCTAAGACGATGGGTATTGCTTTGTAGAGTGATATTATGGCAATTGCTTGGGTTACTCTTTCCATCTGTTTTAGATCTCTAGTCATATTTAATGTGTGTTAGGTTGTTTTTAGATATGCATTTATTATAAGCTCATTCTCCTTCACTTGTTTTTGAAACTAATTATTTATATATCATTTTTTCTCCAAAAAAAACTGAGATGGCTTACAGAAATAAACAATTACAACACAACAGGAGAAATGAAGGAAGGGAGGGAGGGAGGAAGGAAAGGAAAGGAAAGGAAAGGAAAGGAAAGGAAAGGAAAGGAAGAAGGGAGGGAGGGAATTAAAATGGAAAAATAGGGGTATTAAAGTAAGTTGAAGCCAGGTACAAAATTAGAACACAAACTGTATACTATTTTATCTTGTGCTATTGCAAGAGGTGAGCAAAATTTCTTATGTTTTTGCAGCAGTTAATTATCTATTATCAATTCAGCCATCAGCTCCTGCATAGGAGAAGTTGAAAATATATTTCTCAAAATCCCTTTCCCATATTGTTCAGATTAGCTTGCCAAAGAGAAGCAAGCACATAGGTTTGGAAAGCAAAGGCAAAAATGAAGCCAAAGTCTATGGAATCTGGGGCAGACATGGGGTTGATGAGCGATTTCTACTGAGTTTTTGAAAATCACACACTCTGCTGCTTCAAGTTGGAAGCTTCTGTAGTGGCAACTTTCACAACCCACAGATTTTCCAGCAGTATGTAAACCTCTAATTCTCCCAATTATAATCCTTCATACTTGAAAAGCATAGAATGGCTTCTGTTATGCTGCCCAACTCCTGACTGATACAGTTCCTTAGAGGCCAAAGCAGAAGAAAAACCTACTATCATTCAATTCACAGTATTTATAAGATGAATACAAACCATTTGCCCAAAAGAAACCTAGTTTTTCCTGCTGTAGAACATTGAAAGAAGTTTCTCGTGGGAGTTCTCATAGGAATGTATTGAACAAGTTCTTAACAAGATTTTTACAATATGTATGATTGTGTCTTTTCGATGGCTGTTTCTTATCATGTCCCTCAACACAGGCTAATGGCATAAATCCATAATGCAATTCTGTACAAGCAACCCTACATTGGGCCAAAACAATGCAAAACAAGTGTGCAGTTCTCCAATGGTGTGGTTGAGTCCAAATTTAAAAATTAGAAAATCTTAGGCAATAGGATTAGAGTATGACCTTCAGGATTTCTTTATATATATATACTTTAAGTTCTGGGATACATGTGCAGAACGTGCAGGTTTCTTACATAGGTATACAAGTGTCATGGTGGTTTGCTACACCAATAAACCTGTCATCTACATTAGATTTCTCTCCTAATGCTATCTCTCCCTTAGCTCCCCACCCCCCAAAATGCCCCAGTGTATGATGTTTCCCTCCCTGTGTCCATGTGTTCTCAGTGTTCAACTCCCACTTATGAGTGAGAACATGCTGTGTTTGGTTTTCTGTTCCTGTGTTAGTTTGCTGCAAATGATGGTCTCCAGCTTCATTCATGTCCCTGCAAAGGACATGAGCTCATTCTTTTTTAGGGCTGCATAGTATTCTATGGTGTATATGTGCCACATTTTCTTTATCCAGTCTATCACTGATGGACATTTGGGTTGCTTCCAAGTCTTTGCTATTGTGAATAGTGCTGCAATAAACATACATGTGCATGTGTCTTTATAGTAGCATGATTTATAATCCTTTGGGTATATACCCAGTAATGGAATTGCTGGGTCAAATGGTATCCCTGGTTTTAGATCCTTGAGGAATCACCACACTGTCTTCCACAATGGTTGTCTTCCACAATGGTTGAACTAATTTACACTGACACCAACAGTGTAAAAGCGTTCCTATTTCTCCACATCCTCTCCAGCCTCTGTTGTTTCTTGATTTTTTAACGATGGCCATTCTAACTGGCATTAGATGGCATCTCATTGTGGCTTTGATTTGCATTTCTCTAATGACCAGTGATGATGAGCTTTTTTTCATATGTTTGTTGGCCACATAAATGTCTTCTTTTGAGAAGTGTCTGTTCATATACTTCACCCACTTTTTGATGGGGTTGTCTGTTTTTTTCTTGTAAATTTGTTTAAGTTCTTTGTAGATTCTGGATATTAGCCCTTTGTCAGATGGATACATTGCAAAAATTTTCTCCCATTCTATAGGTTGCCTGTTTACTTTGATGATAGTTTCTTTTGCTGTGCAGAAAATCTTTACTTTAATTAGATCCCATATGTCAATTTTGGCTTTGTTGCCATTGCTTTTGGTGTTTTAGTCATGAAGTCTTTGCCTGTGCCTATGTCTTGAATGGTATTGCCTAGGTTTTCTTCTAGGGTTTTTTATGGTTTTAGGTCTTACATTTAAGTCTTTAATCCATCTTAGGTTCATTTTTGTATAAGGTGTAAGGAAGGGGTCCAGTTTCAGTTTTCTGCATATGGATAGCCAGTTTTCACAACACCATTTATTAAATAGGGAATCCTCTCCCCATTGCTTGTTTTTGTCAAGTGTGTCAAATATCAGATGGTTGTAGATGTGTGGTGTTATTTCTGAGGCCTCTGTTCTTTTCCATTGATCTATATGTCTGTTTTGGTACCAGTACCATGCTGTTTTGGTTAGTGTACCCTTGTAGTATAGTTTGAAATCAGGTAGCATGATCCCTCCAGCTTTGTTCTTTTTACTTAGGATTGTCTTGGCCATACAGGCTCTTTTTGGGTTCCATATGAAATTTAAAGTAATTTTTTCTAAATCTGTGAAGAAAATCAATGATAGTTTGATGGGTAGAGAATTGAATCTATAAATTATTTTCGGCAGTATGGCCATTTTCATGATATTGATTCTTCCTATTCATGACATGGAATGTTTTGCCATTTGTTTGTGTCCTCTGTTATTTCCTTGAGCAGTGGTTTGCAGTTCTCCTTGAAGAGGTCCTTCACATCCCTTGTAAGTTGTATTCCCAGATATTTTATTCTCTTTGTAGCAATTGTAAATGGGAGATCACTCATGATTTGGCTCTTTGATTGTCTATTATTGGTGTATAGGAATGCTTGTGATTTTTGCACACTGATTTTGTATCCTGAGACTTTGCTGAAGTTGCTTACAGCTTACGGAGATTTGGGGCTGAGAAGATGGGGTTTTCTAAATATACAATCTAGAAATACTAGAAAAAGTCAGCTTTAAAATCTTTCTTTGTTTCTGCAACCTAAACCATGAAATTCATCCTTCAGGTACTTATCAGTATCTCTGAATCTTTCCTTATTATCAGTTTGAATGAACAACTCAATAATGCAAAGTTCATAATAAGATTTCAACGTGAAAACATTTCCCATATACGCTCTTCAATAGCTTTGCCAAGATTTTTTTTTCCTACCTAACAATCCTTATCAAATCAGGCATTAAAAAAAAATAAACCTAACTATTGAGCTAATAAAAGCCAATTTATTCATTGGTAATCTCTGACAAGAATAAAATAGGCAATATTCTCAGATAGGAGACAAACAGCACCAAATTGAAAGTATTACAGCCTACTTATATTTTCTGTCTCTTTTATCACTCTCACCAGTTCCACCATAAGAGCAAACAAGTCCCAGAATATCTCTGCCAAATGTTCCAGATTAAACTGAAGAGGAAAAAGGTTACTTTCTACACAATCTAAAATGTTCAAGTTAGGATAATAGTGTACAAAAAGAGACTATCTATTAACAGGTTGTATGCACTTAACATGGAAACAGAAAAAGAAATAAAATATCCTAAGTAATTTCCTGTGTCTCACCAAGTTGTTTGTTTTTAATAAACAAGTTTAATAAGAAAATTTGCATGTTGCTATACCATCTATCACTAAGGAAATGACCTACAAGACCTCAATTCCCCTTCCTCAGTAACCTTAGTCATCAAACAGTGTCACACCCTTTGCATTCAAATAATAGTGTTTTAAGCAATTATCTGTTTAGTATATACTATACGCTTAACATTGTTTAAGACTCTGAAGTTAAAAGTGACCAGCAAAACTAACAAAAATCTTTTATTCTTGAAGCTCAAATTATATCAAAAGAAGAAAGGTAAAAACAAAAAAAGACAAAATTTGTGTAAGTAAAATGATTATAGGTGTTATGAATAAAAATTGAACAACAAACGGAAGGGAACAACATGTAGAAATTAGAGAGGGAGAATGCAAGTTTGCAATTTTCAATAGGATGGTCAGGAAAAGTCTCACCTAGCACATAACAAAAGACCTGAGGGAGGTTAGAGGGAAAGTCATGCAAATTTCTAGAAAAAGAGATAGGGAATAGCTCCTTGGAGTGATCCTAGATGGCTTGGTGACTAGTGATGTTTTGACACAAATCATGAGAAGGAAGAGCAGAAGTGATAAAGACAAAGAGGTTGTGGAGCGTGGAGTGTGGAGATCAGCTAAAACCTTGTAATAATACAGATTTTAATCAGAGTAAGTTAGAAAATCAGATACTGATTATAATGATACAGATTTTAATCAGAGTAAGTCAGAAAACCATTGTTTGATCTGGAGCAGAGAATATCATGAACTGGCCTACATTTTAACAGGATCACTTTGACTACTGAGATAAGAATTAATTGAAGGGAATAAGGGTGGAAACAGGGAGATTGGTCTATACTCTGGGGAGGAAGGAACTGGAAATGAGAGAATTCTAGGAATGCTGATTTAGATGTAGATATCTACCTATCATGAAGATAGAAACATCACCTAGGAAGTGGGTATACCCTGGTATTAAAAAAAAGATATAGGCAATGGAAACTCATCTGGGAGTAATTCATGTACAGACAGTCTTAAAGGCAGTAAGATTGAATGGTATTCCTAATCAAGTGAGTAGATAGTAAAGAAAGGGCAGCTAGAATAGAATAGGCAATAGAAGGACAATAGAATAGAAAAGGTGGAGTAGTGTGTGTAGCATGTTTAGTCAGTGAGAGCCTGAAATAGATCCCTTCACTCCATCCAAGATTTCCTCATCCCCAACATGGCCTGGAAGAGATCTATAGTAGAGAAATGAGCAACAAGGTGCCTGTCAGGGAGCTGTTCAGCCTCAGGTTTAGGAAAGAAAAAAAAAAGAAAAAAATTCTTGGCCAAGGCTTTAGGGTTAAAAGCTCAAGCCTGGGCCAACTGGAGGGTAGGCTAAGTTTCAGAGTGTTGGCAGGACCAGCAAGAGCTAACTTGGGGCCAAGTCAGGAAGGACAGATTGGCCCTTCCTCAAAAGCAATCACCACCCAGAGACTGGACCAGAGCTTATCTTTTGCTGGATCTTTTATTTCAGTTGTGAAAAGTCCGTCCTTCCAATCCACCCCATCAAACTATTGCCTTTCATATCCACTCAACACAGGCCTGGTGTGTAAAAGAATGATTAAGAAAAGAGGAAGGCAGAGAGTTCATAAAACTTGAAATTGGTAAAAATGGAGAGAAGAAAGGAAATAGGACTCAAGTCCCAGTCCTGAGCAAAATGGACAGCCTAAGGAATATTTCTAGAAGCAGGGGTGGCATGGAAACTTTTAAGGAGATTGGTATCTAGTATTGTTTTTTACTTATGCTGTATGCATACAGTAGCCAATGTCCTTACATATTCTGCAATCTTTAGGGAAAATTGTTACCTTCAAATTTTTGTAATTATTTTGTAATATTGGTGCTTTGGAAGAATGAAGAAATAAGGAAGGTGATCACACGGAGGACAAAAATCATGCACAGGAAGAAAGCAGCCACAGGAGTGGAGGTACAGAATAGGAATGGAGAGCTGCCATGATACTAGGGAGAAGCAAGCTGCAGTGTGGATCCACCCAGGAGCAGAAATGCATATCCCCAAATAGACTTGGAAAAGCTCTTTTACTCCTGAAATGAAGCATAACACTAGGTTTTGCTAGTAGGTGAATAGAAGCAGCCAGATGCCGACAATAGAGTTATGGTGTTGTTGAAACAAGTTTTAAATAAAAAAAACTTCCTCTCTAATTATTTCATCACGCTATCAATTACTGTGGTTTAAGCAAAACACAGGCCAAGGTAGGAGAGTCTTCAGGTAATACCAGAGGTTAGAATTATAGAACGCTAAGTTCAAATTCCTAAGCATGGATATCTATGATTGGGTAGACTGGGTAAATAACATTTCTGGGTTTCAATTTCCTCATCTGCAATATAGACATAGTATGAAAATTGTAAAGGTTTATGAAAATTATAAACAATATTGACACAATATTATTATTCCAATTGATATTGTAAACTCCATACTTGTAAAATATTACCATATCAATATTGATAAACTGGCACATGTAAAATACCCACTAATGGATCCATATTATAATAAGGCAGCTCTAAGAAAAATTGTGAAATTAGCAAAGTTTGTTTGGTAGTCAAGAGTTCCATTGACCATTCCACCTCCTCCCTTCTGAAACATCATCATATTAAGAAAAGGTATTTCCATGTAACATAGTCAACAAAAGTTTTATTGTCTTCACTCAAAAGGAGGACTAAAAAGTAGGGATTTTTGACAATGTGGCAGGCAGATGGAAGGTAGCATTTTTGGAATGAGTATTTTGATATATGTCAAGTCATACCATGGAAGTCACCACCCAATCTGTCTACTCAGTCTCAGCTTCAAAGGCAATTTCTTATTATTATTTCTCCTTCATTTTATTGCAGCTAATGGCTTCCCACTCCAATCCAGTCCTAACCGGCAATCCTACAAAACTACAAATCACTTTCAAGAGTTAGGTGAGAGAAAGAGAAGAATTACTAAGCAGGGATTTAGCCAATCAATGGTTATTTAATAACCACTGACTACTCAGTTCAATTCAACAAACATGAGTTATGACACGCCCTATGGATGGGTGCAATTATAAGAATGTTCTTATGCTCTAGGGACATACTATCTGGCTGCAGATATTAGAGTTAACCACATCAATCAGTTAGGGAATAATAGTAATAACAATAGGTACTCTGAGCCCTTGCTGTGCTAAAAGATCTAAATGTACCACATTCAATATCTACAATAAACTTATGAAGTAGGTATTTTTATACTAATGTTACAGAAGAAGAAATGAGTTCAGACCGGTTAAGCAGATTTTTCAGTATATGATGGTGTAAAATGTTGAAAGAGATACTAACTATGAACATGATGTTATATATGAATGCATGTACCATTGATATTCTGAAAGGCTACCATGCAACGAATAATGGCTAGATGACAGCACAGCATCTGAAAAGGATAAACTTCATGGTGGAAAATGGAAAAGGACCAATTAAAATAATTGATATATTAGTCAAAGGATACCTCTATTTTGATTATATCAAATATACAAGTATTTATCGAGTACCTATTGTGGTCAAGACACCATATTAAATACTATGGAAGGAAATAAAGATTCTAAGTGGTATTTGCAACCTAGGTAGGATGGGAAGAAAGGAAGAGGAAGATTAAGTAGTAAAACATTCAAAGTACCATTTAATTATTGGAGACAAGAATGTTCATAGCAGCGTTGTTAATATAACAACAACAACAAAAAAAACTGGAGAAAACCAACATATATTCCAGTAGGAAATCAGACAAACTGTAGAATATTCGTAAAATAAAAAATTTTACAGCAGCAAAATAAATTAGCTACTGCTGTATATAACACATATATGACCTTCACAAACAAAATGTTGAAGAACAAAAACCAATTGTTTTTAAAAACAGAGGATACATATCGTAAGGTACCATTTATATAAACTTTGAAAATACTAAACTTTAAAAATATACAATTCTTAGGGATACAAATGTAATAAAAGTATTATGAAAACCAAAATTTCTGAAAGAAAGTAAGAGGAATGCACTAGGAAAACGATACATGTAGTTTCAATTATGTTGGGAATTTTCTATATACTAGATATATACTTAATAGCCCACATAGTATACAAAACATATATAGATGAATTACTTGAATGCATGTATTTCAAAATAAAATTTAAAATCAATTTAAAGTAGTTGTAGATAATAATATACAACAGCATGAATCGCAAAAAAAAAAAAAAACAAAAACTGCTAATAACTTAATTCTCAATATTCACCTCAGATCTTGAGTTAGATGCTGTCATTATCTTCATATTATAGATGAGAAATATAAGCCACAGGGGCATTTAGACTGTCTGATTCCAGAGCCCAGACAGTAATTGCTGCAGAAATTCAGACAGATATCTGGGGTGGGGAAGCCAGGGTGAACTTTACAGAAAGATGTGCTTTATGGAAAGTCGGGTTTATATAGAGTGAGTCAGTGATTCACTTCCATCTCTAAAACAAAATTTTTTTTTCTAATCCATGGAAATCTTTGTTTAGTTAGATATTCTGGGGAGTGGGGTATTATAAACCCCATGAAAAAAGAATAGCTCTGAAAACAAGGTGAAAATCCACCCTCAATCTTCACCCTCAGCACTGCTACACTCAAAATGCTCATCAGATAAGCTAAGCTCAATCTTCTCCTTTTTTGCCCATGACTGCCTTGAGAGATATTAAGGTTCATTATCAGATATTATTGACCAAGGTGCTTGGGATATCATTTCTGGTAGATGGTGTATGAATGTGCGTAGTTTCCTATATGTTGCAAGATCTAGAGCACCAAGAGTTGTGAGTAAAAGGAACAATGCCCAGGTCAGAAAAGCAAGAGGCAGCCTGGAATGCCCTGTGGGATCTGATGTAGTTTACCAGGAGTGTGGTTTCCTCACAGGAGCTTGGGACCACAGCCTCCAAGAGGCTAGTAATGATTTCCCTCAAAAGTCCACTCTGCGTATTTCTCTCTTAATTATGTAGCAGAATCAAGCAATTAGTCCTGGATGTGGGGGCAGAGGGAGGAGGCAGAGGACTATCTTCATGTAAATATCCTTTCATCTGGACTCACAAAGAAAAATCAAAGGAAGATGTCATTTTGGATCAAACAACATAATCAAACAAAATAAACACGAAACAGATAGTACAATATATACCTAAGAAACATCTAGTAAGCCATTTTGTCTAGTGTGAAGAGTTTAATAAACCTGGAAAGGCTAGCTGATTAAAAAGAAAGCTAATCAGTTTAAATTTTTATCCACAAAGCAATGGGAAGATACCAAGATATTTTCAGCAAGGGGACCTCATGTGGTCATAGTAACATACCTTGGTTTCATCTTCACCTCTGATTTTCCATTCTTTCCAAGAGTAAAAACTGTTACCTATAACCGATACCATATTTAGGGTGAGGAAAAAGTAGAAAACATAAAATAGAGAAAAAGTAATCATAAAATCTAATGAAAAATAAACCTTAAAAATAGTCTCATTTGCACCATAAAGTTTAAACCAAGCTGAAATTGTAAGGAATGTATCCATTGACAAACATTCTTCTTTGTCAAGTCTTTGGGATGTGAGGGAATTATTGCAAAGGGGAATAAAGGTCGTTCCAGATGCAATTCAAGAAAACTGCTATCTATTGGTGTCTATCTATAAATGCCGTCTCAACATTTAATTAAATAGCAAATGTTATTTTCAGTGTCAAATTCTGCAGATTATGAGAATATTTTTACAGCAGCGAACTTTTCTAACATGTATATAAACAATTCAGCATTTGATCTATTTGATGCCAAGCAACTTTGACCTTCACAATGCTGACATCTTGTTTTGTTAAGGCATGGGCACAGTTTATGCCATAAAAAAGATTTAATTGCAGGTCTTATTAATTCACAATTTCTGCTGTGTTTGAAGATTTTTACATTTCCTTTGAATTGAAATTTAAAAGGGAGAAGTGTGCACATAGCATGTTATTGCAAAAGTAGCCCATTCCCTTCTCTGAGCTGTAACACTTAAAGAAGAGAGTATTTGGAAAACATCAGAGTGCTTAAAGAATATTATTTCTGAAATTTTAATTATACTGGTTCATGATGGAAAATTAAAATCACTTTCAATGTGATTTTATGATTCATTTTGCTTTTGTAGGAGACAATTGTAGTTTGGTTTACCAGAACAGAAAAATAAAATCCACATTTGTAACTGCAAAAGAGCTCCTTTGAATTCTTCCTTCTTTTTAATAACCATTATTGACTATATATATCTATCTATATAAATATAGTTTATATATCTCAGTATCTTCCCATTGCTTTGTGGATAAAAATTTAAACTAATTACATAACTGTGTATATATATATATATCTATACACACACACACACACACACACACATGCAGAAATAGCCATTAAGTAAAGGATGCGATACTATAATTTCTAACACTTAAGATTGGAAAATAGATATTTTTAAACTAGATTAAGTGTTAATAAGAAATTATATACTAAGACTGGGTGCCATGGCTCATACCCGTAATCCCAGGTTTTGGAGGCTGAGGGAGGAAGATCATTTGAGACAGGAATTTGACCACAACCTGGGCAACATAGCGAGATCCTGTCTCTACAAAAAATTCAAAATTAGCCAGGAATAATGAGCTACGCCTGTAATCCTAGCTACTCAGAAGGCTGAGGAGGGAACATGACTTGAGCCTGGAGTTTGAAACTGCAGTGAGCTATGATTGTACAACTGCACTCCAGCCGGGGTGACAGGCAGAGATCCCGTCTCTAAAATAAGTAAATAAAATAATATACGAAGAAATATATTATACACTTAAACTGTGCTTTACACAATTCAATAACTGCACTAGTAAATCTACTCACTGGTAAATACACAATGAACTCATAACGTTTATTTCATCTCACAGTGTGAAGAATAAATTAAGAATTACGTGAATCCTATTTATAGCATGTTTTTAAGTTGCTTTTCTTGATACATTCAGAATAAATAATTAATAAACTATTTCTTCTCACCCAAAACTAATGTACAGTGATAAAATGTTATCTCACTTCAAAATAAGTTTTTGTTTTTCATTTATAGTTTAGAGTGTTAGATGTTAAGGAGTCATGGTATTCTCATGACTTATCTAAGAAGGCTAAAATTGTCTACCTTAAAATAATAGGAATTATATTTTGTTTTCCCATAGAATTCAGGATTTTTTTATTTATTTACTTATTTATTTATTTTTGAATTCAGGATTTTATCAGCACCTGTGGCAAGGAGTGTCTTGTTAAAATATTGCTAATAATAGTGGTTAAAAAGAAGGAAGAATTCAGAGGAGCTCTTTTCCAGTTACAGATGTGGATTTTTATTTTTCTGTTCTTGTAAACCAAACTACAATTGTCTCCTACAATAGCAAATGAGCCCTTACTGGTCTCATTGCCTCCACCTTTATTCTTCTCTAAGATGTTCTCCACATTGCAGCCAGAAACATCCTTCTAACATGGGACTCTGATCAAGTTACTCCACCACTCACGCATCCTAGTGATTCCCCAACACCCGCAAGATAAAGTTCCCAAGGCAGTATGACCCCCGATTCCTTCTCTATCTTCAGCAACTCCACTGGTCTCTTTCATTCTCTAATTTCTGCCATATTGTGCCATCCACATTTCTCCCCATACCTATGGTTTATTTCAATGCTGAACACTTCTATCATACTGTTCTCTCAGACTGAAATGTCCTCCTCCTCTCTCACACCACATTTGCCTAGGCAACTACAGCTCATCTTTCAGAATCCAGCCTAGAATTCCACTAACTTGACCTTCTCAGAAACTTCCCAAGTCTTGGTTAAGTACTCCCTTCTTTGACCCTCCATTGCATCCCCATGGTTACCTCTGCCATAGAACTTATCACATTATATCATTGTTATCTGTTTACTTGTGTCTCTATCCTGTTGGACTGTATGCCCTTTAGAGCAAGTAGAGCACATTATTCATCACTCAATCTCTAGGACAAGTTAACATTCTGTGTATAGTAGTAAGTCAACAAATATAGACAAATAGATTAAAGATTAATTTATAGCCCAAGGTGACATTCTAGAGAAAACTCTTTAAAGTAAGTTTGAAAAAAAGAAATGAATATAAGAGAAATCAAACTCCTTGTTCAATATTAAGGCATATACTACTAAATAGTTGTATGTTTGTGCCTTGCCTTACCTTCTTTCAAAAATATTTTTTTTTTTTTTTTTTTTTGAGACGGAGTCTCGCTCTGCCACCCAGGCTGGAGTGCAGTGGCCGGATCTCAGCTCACTGCAAGCTCCGCCTCCCGGGTTCACGCCATTCTCCTGCCTCAGCCTCCCGAGTAGCTGGGACTACAGGCGCCCGCCACCTCGCCCGGCTAGTTTTTTTTTTTGTATTTTTTAGTAGAGACGGGGTTTCACCGTGTTAGCCAGGATGGTCTCGATCTCCTGACCTCGTGATCCGCCCGTCTCGGCCTCCCAAATCAAAAATATTTTGAGGTGGTTTACAATAAACATGTATTTGCATACTTTATCTCAGACTGATATTTTTAGATATGATTTTTTCATATGGCTTCCCTGTGTTGTTATGCATGACTAGGTAAAGCTAATATTAGGATGCAAGAATTACCTGGTTTGTCTATTCCTTCTTTCAGTTACCATAATCCAGTGAATTTGAAATTTTAAAGAAAAATAGCATTCCGATTGGCCCTAGTATTTAGATTATTTTTACAAAGTGTTCTAGTAAATCTTACCTAAGCAGAATATAGTAATATTTCACATCAACTTTCAAATTATTAAATATTAAATTTTACTAATCTTTTAAACCTTTTTGTTATTCCTATTTCCTTTACCCTGGTTCTATTGTCATAAATAATCCACTTCAAATCCTAGCAAAATACATCCAATAATGTTTCATTTGTATCTGAAATAAGCAATATTCACATCCTTATTTTGTCTGAGATTTTGTTATTAAAGATATTTTGCATGCGACCAAATAATTTTAAAACTTACGAAACTGCATCTTTATTACTTCCATTTGAACTAAGATGTATATTAAGTATCAAAATGTGTGATTTTCAAGAATGGTGCTATAATATGTTTGTTTTCACCAGTAACTAATTCAGCAGTAAACCCCATTTTAATGTTCACAGCTGACCCAACATACCTGGAGACATTTGCTTCTCATAGAACTTGTTTAGACAGATTAGTGTGGTAGGCTGGAATCTGAGAGAGCCACTTCAACACAAATTGTATTTCTGGTGACCACTGAACAACATAGATGAGCCAAAGGTTACATACTTTTAAATAGAATTCTCTGCACTGTGTTGCAATGTGTCACACGGCCACGTATCTTCTAAATGTGAAGACTTCAGTTCTCTGGCTTTGATGCTTCTTCTCCCTGTCTTTGGCTGTAAGGGGCAAATAAAATCAACTATACCATTAATAACTACAGCAGATTTCAGTAGAGGTCAGGGAGACTCTTTCCTGTCACGGTTTTTCAATCTTTGTACTATTTACACTTTAAGCTAGTTAATTCCTGTGTTGCAGGCTGACTTTTGCATTATAGAATGTTTAGCAGCATTCCTGACCTCTACCCACTAGATGTCGATAGCAACATCTCCCCCAGGTGTAACAACAAACTATGTCTCCAGACATTGGCAAATATCCTTGGGCAGTGCAGAAAACATCACCTCCCATTGAAAACCACTGGGCCACTCTAATGCCTTAAAGGTAAGAAGGAGTTCTAGTCAAGCTTATGTTTCATAACTGGAATGTCTTCTGGCTCAAAGGTGGTTTTCTAAATATTTAACATTTATGTTTATATAATTCTAATGCTCAAACTATGCTATGTTCTATTTGCTTGCATTTTTGATCCTAACATAAAATCTATCCACGAGAGTGTTTCTCTTGTTATTTCCAGCTAAAGCCAAACTCTGCAGTCCTATTCCCTTTCACTCATTCAGGAACATTATTTCAATGATTTGTTCCCTCTCTCTCTCTCTCTCTCTTTTTTTTTTTGAGACATAGTTGTCATCCAGGCTGGAGTGCAGTGGCACAATCTTGGCTCACTGCAACCTCTGCCTCCCTGGTTCAAGAGATTCTCCTGCCTCAGCCTTCCAAGTAGCTGGGACTACAGGCACTCAATACCACGCCGAGCTATTTTTTGTCTTTTTGGTAGAGATGGGGTTTCACTATGTTGGTCAGACTGGTCTCTAACTCATGACCTCAAGCAGTCCACCCATCTCAGCCTCCGAAAGTGCTGGGATTACAGGTGTGAGCCACCGCACCTGGCCTTCTCTGTCTTACAAGGAAATTTTTCCCCTCTCTTTTGGATATAATATGCTGTTGATCTCACATATATGTGAAATCTTAAAAAGTTAAATTCACAGAGGCAGAGAGTAGAATGGTGGTTACCAGGGGCTGGAGAAGGGGGATGGAGAGATGTTGGTCAAAGATACAAAATTTCAGTTAGATAGAAGAAATACATTCAAGAGTTCTATTATACAACAATATGGCTATAGTTAATAACAATGTACTATATTTTTGAAAATTGCTAAGAGAGTAGATTTTTAATTGTTCACACCACAAAAAAAAAGGTAAGGTAATGCATATGTTAATTGTCTGGATTTAGCCATTCCACAATGTATACATATTTCTGAATATCAGGTTGAACACAAAAAATAGATGAAATTTTCATTTGTTAATTTAAATAAATTTATTTAAAAGAATATAGCATGCTGTTATTCATATCATCTTCAAAAATAAGTTTAAAATATACGATTTTAAAACCATCTATTGCCCCTACATCTCCCAGATACTGGTCCATATCTTCATCCCATTTGAGAAAACCCCTCAAAAATTCTGAAGTTTCACTCTTACTAATTCTTTCTTCTCATATGCTCTCGAGTCTACTCCAATTAGGCACATACAGTGTCCAAAACAGTACAAAGCACAGGAAATACATTATTACAGTGCTATGTTTGTGCAGGATCCTCTTTCACATTCCTCAAACTGTCAGGACCTCTATTTTCTTCACCTACAGGAACTCTGGCCCAGGTAGCAGACTGAATAGACCATAGACTATACTAACATCTCCATGTGTTGCTTTCATCTCCGGATTCTCTATACATTTCACACTTCTGGGCAGGAAGTGTTTTAGCATCTTCCCTTCTAGGTTAAAAAAAATGTTCCATGTCATATCCTGCATCCTCTCAGCAAGTGGTTCCACAAAGCACTGCCAATGTAAGTCAAATCTAAAACCATTCTTCTCTCAAGTGTTTGGTTGTTGCAAATCAAATGCAACTTGTTTTACAGCCATTGTGTTTGTTGGAGGTTTAAATTGAATCTTCCTGTTGACTCAGTTAAAATGTTTGGTCTCAGCTGTCTCTACACTCCTCTTCTCATTTTCAGTGGCAGGAAGTCTTAGCTTCATAGCCTGATATGAGAGGTGGAATGTTTCCTGAAAGACAGAAAGAAAAAATAATCATAATTACCAGGAAAGAATTTATAGGTGGTATTTCAAAGCATCATTATCCAGCTGTGCATTAGAATCTTCCAATCATATTTATTACCCTCTAGCTCCAAGGAAAAGATATAAAACATGAAGACACGGAAAGGATGGTAGGTGGGAATGTTTCTTAGCTATTGGGTATGAGGGAAAGTATAGAACTCTTCAGGGCTTTCTGTTTATTCTCTTTGTAGTTCTGCTTAGTAACAGGAACTAGAACACATAACTATCCAAGACAATGTCCAAACTGGCCTTCTCTAATATATATAGTGCATATAGAACCAAGTTCTGTGCTCCCTTCTTCCCTAGAAATCCATGGTCATTATAGTTCATTTGACTTGTGGCATCCTGCCCCATAAACAAGCAACAAAAGTAGATCAGCTCCCGCCCTCTAACTCCCTTCACAAACAGAAGTACTTCAGAGACTCTCTTTTTTCAGACAGTGTATAGGTGAAATGCCAAACTCTAGCTACAGTGAAACTCAGCTATGAAATGTCTGTGTCTAACTGGAATTTTTGACTCGGAGTTTGCATATTGTTAATACAGAGAGTTATCATTATGAGTGTCACACAGTTTCAATGTGTGGTCCAGTTCCTGAGAAGTTGAGCATCTGGAAATGATACTTAAACATATTAGCATGATGGAAATTTTCATTCCTAAAAATAGGTGTACATTCCATGGAGATAGGCAGTGTGTGTTTTTGTGACAACACTTCAGCACATCTAGAAATGAAACACTGGGCTAAATTTGATTTTGCTTCACTTTAAATTCTCATCTAAAAGAGATCTGCCATTTTCATCGCATTAAAATAAATCACAGATTTACTATTTTCTTTGTTGCTATGACTTGTTAATTAAATCACAATGTGGTTGTGTTTATTAAGTTACAAACTATACCTTTTGGGGAAGAACCAGTTCTGCATTGGAACATGTTTACTTGATGTTTTCCCTCCCATTTTCCTTAAGGGGGGATATAATTAAATGTAACAAAGCAAAAGGCAAGTCAATGTGAGGAGAAAACATTATAAGAAAATTTCTTCCAGCTGAATAAAGCTGTAACATTCTAAAGGCAGACAAATTGTTACAGATGAAACACTAACTTGAATATAAAATAAGATTTAAAACTAGGAGATTTTACTTTTCAACCTCATTCCTTGGACTTTCAAAATTGTCTAAAACATAATGAAACGTCAAGAGAATTACATTATCTTCCTAATCTACCCAACCATTTCCCTACCACCAACCTAAAAGCTCCCAGATTTTATCTATGAGCCAGTGTCAAAGTAGCAGGACTCCAATAATTGAAAATGTGTCATAGCCTAGATCTGTGCTACCCAATGTATGTACCACTAGGCATATATATCTATTTAAAATTTTAAATCATTTAATTAATTTATAATTAAATTCAGAATTTAATCCCTCACTAGTCACATTTCCCGTGCTTTGATAGCAACCTGTAGCTAGTGCTTACCATATTGGGCACCATAGATACAGATTTCATCGTCAGAGAATGTTCCATTGCATAAAACTGTTGTAACTGCACATTAGATGATAATCTACATTTTTAATGATCTTCTATGAAGCACTGTTTAATAAGACTTTTTGTGGTGACAGAATTATTCTTCATTACAATTAGCCACAGCAGAAAGGAGAGACAATAGCAGGAGACTTCCTGAGGCTGAGCTATGAGTAGACTAAAAAATACCACCTCTGTGGTGTGACTGAACATATATCAAAATACTGTTTAAAAATTTTCCCCTCTTGCCTGCCTGCACAGTCTAAAATTTTCATTTTTAGTCTGATGAGTTAATACAATAAAATTATGTTACATAGAAGTGATAATCCATACAAATTGTTAGCACTTTAGTCCCAAACACAACTTCTTGTGAAAGTAGATAATCTATAATTGCACTGTCCACCATGACAGCCGCTAATCACATTTACTGTTCGGTACTGAAACCATGCGTAGTATAGTTAGGAAATTGAATTTTAAATTTTATTTAATTTCACTGGAAGTAGGCACATGTGATTCCTGTCATATTAGACAGCAAAGTCTATAGGAAAGAGCTGAAAAAATTAATAGGCAGGTTAAAGAGTGTGCTAGACTAAAAGATGACTCCCAAGATTCCCAACCTCTTGTATGATTCAGGAATCACACCCTGTTTGATTCCTTTTCCTTGAGTGTGGGCAGGGCTTGTGAATGCAATGGGATTTCACATTAATGAGTAGGTTACTAGTCAATCAGTTTTGACTTAATTGAAAGAGATTATTCTGGATGGGCCTGACCTCATCAGGTGAGTGCTTATAAAGGATTGTACTGTCCATGAACATATTTGAGCCTGAGAGAGTTTTTCTAGCTGGCTTTGGTGATACAAACTTATGTGTTATGGAGAGGGCAAGGAACAACAGGTAATCTCTAAGAGCTGAGAGTAGTTCCCAAGTAGCCAATAAGAAAATGCAGCCTCAGTTCTACAGTTGCAAGGAACTGGATTCTGTCAACAACCTGAATGAGCTTGGAAAAGGCTCCCTGGCCTTTGATGATATCATGGCCCACCAACACTTTGATCACAATTTCATACAACCCAAAAAAAGGTCCCAAGTAACCAGCACTTGGACTCCTAATTCACAGAAACTGTGAGACAGTAGGTATGTGTTGTTTTAAGTCACAGAGTTTGTGGTACTAACAGCAACAGAAAACTAATACAGAGAGTTTATGCATTAGCTATTTAAGGGAACAAAATTTTCTGCAGAACACATCAATTTATAAAACAATATTTTCTGTTACTAACTGCTTCTTAAAGTAGATATTAAGGGTTTTTATTTTTGGCAAATCTTGATAACATGATTTTTGTGAACTGGAGGAGGAAGATGAGAAAGAAGAAGAGGAAAACTTGGCAATGACAACAGTGGTAATGATGACAATAACGGTGTACAAAGTGATGGTGCTGATGATGCTGATGACAAAATACACATTTACTAATTCATGTCATGCTTTAAATAATTAGTGTGACCAGTAAAATTATACCCTACATATTTATCTCAATGGACAATATGAGATTACTGAAAAGATTTTTCTTGTCATCAATAAGGGAGAGACTATTGTAGAATCAGACATCATTGTTTTTATACATTAGGTAATAATCAGTGTGTAAAACACATGACCTGGATCCAAAATGTTATATCTTTAAGATTTGAACCAAAATGAAGCATAAGCATTTTAACAAGAGTTAATATTTAAAATCATATCAAACATTAGTCATTTTTCTTAATTTAAAAGAGAACATTTCTAACTTACTGGATTGGAGAACTAAAGTCCTGAAGATAACCTTGTCTCTAACTTCAAACAGAAAGAATTATAATGCTAAAAATGATTTTCCTCTCTTTATTGATTTAGTTTATTCATTTTATAAAATTAAGCTGTATCTGAACTGAAATATATAAAAGGATGTTCACCATGAAAATATATTTCATTACATGTGAGACACCTCAATTCAATAAAAACTGAAGTTCATATATACCTGCACATAGAGACATAATCTCCCCTCAAAATAAATCTTAAGTAGAATAAAATGTTCTTCCACTTCATAACAAAAAGATAAAACGTAGGTCAGATGTTCAGAGACATAAAAAAAGAAAACATATCTTTATCACTTTATTCAAAAGAACTAAGTGTACCCACTCAGTCCCAGTTCTTTGGAACAGAAAGATGATGTGCTGATGATAAACAGTAAAGCAGATCAGTCTACTAGCTATCAGACTATTATGATGCTAGTTAGGTTAGTCTGCCAGTGTCCATAAGACTCTACTTGCCCAAGATAGAAGTGCACAGATTAGACAATTTCTTGATGTCCTGAGTTTTTCATTAGTCCTTGCATCAAAACCCTAAACTTACATGGTCCTTGGTACTCATAGGATCTTCCTATTTAAGATCATTTGAAAGGTGTACAACATTTAGGAACCACTTTTTTCTACCTAGTCCATACTTCAAAAAGAGATGTTCTGCTATTCTAATCCTAAATTTTGGGAAAAAGTTGCCTTGCTTCTTTTGTCCTTCCAATTTCAGAGAGAAGCAGCACCTTTCATTGGAGGTAGCTGTATCACAAGACAGTAGCAATAGCCTTAAGTCCTACAGCACACAGCACTGAATAAATGCTTTTGGACAGTTGTCTATCTTCTGCCTCAGAGAAAAGATGGAGTCCTGTTAAGAATATATGTCCCTTGTACCTGGCATAGAAACTTCCTGTACTAGATGCTGTAGTATATTGTGGTTATATACTTGGGGATTGAGAGAACACTAAAAAGGCCAAGGCATCAGCTTCTTCTATGACTCTGAGGATCAAAGGCATTTTCTTCTATTTCCTGAACAAAGATTTGTGGAGGACCTACTCTTTGCAGACATTATTAGACAGTAAAGGTAAGCACTGCAAAAATCATCATCCGAATAAGTTCTTGAGGTCTGTTGTTCAACACTGAATATGTTGAGAGGATGGATCTTATATTATCTGTTCTCACCACAATAAAAAATAAATATCTTACACTTTTGTTGCCCCAATAAATATATAGGATCAAATTAAGCAATACATACTTTTTGGTAATTTTAAAAAGTATTTTACACTTTGGATTAGAGGAGAGATCATGGTGTACGGGAGGCAGGACTAGATTGACGCTCTGGACAGAGCAGCAGGCAGCTCACATTGCGAATTTTAGCTACATATCGACAGCAAGAACAAACCAGCAATCCTGAGAGGACCCACAGACCCTCTGCAGGAAGCAGACTCCTGCAGGACACAGGAGATACCTCCCCAAAACTGTGAGTGCCCCAACTGCAGAATTGGAAAAGGGAGACCCTCTTCTCTCAAACACACACCCCCCTGGAGAAGGTGGAGGTCTGTTTGCAGGAGAAGTTTCTGACGTTACCTGCAGCTGAGTACATTTGGAAGCCATGTGAAACACAGTGGTAGAGGAAGCAGCAGAAACATCCGGGGAACTCGCTGGGTCCGCTAGAAGGCCATTCCTGCCTAGCGCTGAAAGGTGACAATGTGCTAGCAGCCCTCACTCTCAGTGCCTCCTTGGCCTCAGCGTCCACTCTGGCGGTGCTTGAGGAGCCCTTCAGCCCACCACTGCACTGTGGAAGCCCCATTCTGGGCTGGCCAAGGCTGGAGCCGGCTCCCTCTGCTTGTGGGGAGATGTGGAGGGATAGACGTGGGCAGTAACCGGGGCCTGGCACCCACAGTCCAGCACGAGTTCTGGCGGGCACAGGCACAGGCTTGGTGGGCTCTGCACTCAGAGTGGCCGGCCAGTGCCACTGGTCCAGGGCAGTGAAGGACTTAGTACCTGGGCCAGCAGCTGCAGAGGTTGCCCCAGGTCCCCCAGCACTGCGGGCCCACATGCACCGGGCTTGAATTCTCGTGGGGCCTCAGCTGCCGCCCTGCAGGGCAGGGTTCGTGACCTGCAGCCCACCACCTCTGAGCCCCACCTCCAGGGTGGGCTCCCACGTGGCCCGAGCCTCCCCTAGGGGCGCTGCCTCCCGCTCTGTGGCTCCTGGTCCCATTGACCGACCAAGGGCTGAGGAGTGCAGGCGTGGCTCAGGACTGGCGGGCAGCTCCCCCTGCAGCCCTGATTTGGGATCCACTAGGTGAACCCAGCTGGGCTCCTGAGTCTAGTGGGGACTTGGAGAACCTTTATGTCTAGTAAGGAATCCTAAACGCACCAATCAGCACTCTGTGTCTGGCTCAGGGTTTGTAAATACACCAATCAGTCCTCTGTATCTAGCTAACCTAGTGGGGACTTGGAGAACTTTTCTTTCTAGCACTCTGTGTCTAGCTAAAGGATTGTGAATGCACCAATCAGCACTCTCAAAATGGATCAATCAGCTTTCTGTAAAATGGACCAATCAGCTTTCTGTAAAATAGACCAATCAGCTCTCTGTAAAATGGCCCAATCAATCAGCAGGATGTGGGTGGGGTCAGATAAGGCAGTAAAAACAGGCTGCGGGAACCAGCCAAGGGCAACCAGCTCTGGTCCCATTCTACACTGTGGGAGCTTTGTTCTTTCACTCTTTACAATAAATTTTGCTGCTGCTCACTCTTTGGGTCTATGCCACATTTATAAGCTGTAACACTCACCGCAAACTTCTGCAGCTTCAGTCCTGAAGCCAGCAAGTCCATGAACCCATTGGGAAGAATGAACAACTCCAGACGCACTGCCTTTAAGAGCATAACACTCACGGTGAAGGTCTGCAGCTTCACTCCTGAAGTCAGCGAGACCACGAACCCACCAGAAGGAAGAAACTGCAGACACAACTGAACATCTGAAGGAACAAACTCCGGACACACCATCTTTAAGAACTATAACACTCACTGCTTCATTCTAGAAGTCTGCGGGACCAAGAACCCACCAATTCCAGACGCAGCACCACAAGGATCCAATGGGAGAGAAGCAGGGGGTAAAACCACACAGGAGGAAGCAAATCTCTAGCTGAATTTTGTAACCATTTGAGCAGAGTGAGAAGCCTTCTGGCCATAACTCAGAGGAAGGCGCAAATCCAGTGTGCAGACTCCACAGCCAGGGGAAGAACCAAGCCCTTTTCTTTCCCAGCTGGGAGGCAGATAACCTGGGGCAGGTTTTCAAGCCCCTGTGGCTCTCCACCTGGAATCGGTCTAGGGACTGTTGGGTGGGCCCTGAGAAGTGAGACCAACCCTTCGGTTTGCATGGAAGCTGGATGAGGCCTGTGATTGCTGGCTTTCCCCCACTTCCCTGACAACTTGCATGAATCAGCAGAGGCAGCCATAATCCTCCTAGGAACACAACTCCAGTGACCTGGGGATCTCACCCCTATTCCCTAAAGCAGCTGCAGCAAGACCTGCCAAGGAGAGTCTGAGCTCAGATACACCTAGCCCTGCCCCCACCTGATGGTCCTTCCCTACCCACTCTGGTAGTGAAAGACAAAAGGCATATAATCTTGGGAGTTCTAGAGCCCCACCCACCACTGGTTCTTCCCCATAATACCACAGCTGATGCGCTCTGGAAAGCGCCACTGCCTGGCAGGAGGCCAACCAGAACAAAAATAGAACAGTAAACCACCAAAGCTAAGAACCCTCATGGAGTCCATTGCACCACCTGCCATTTCCATGGGAACAAGCACTGGTATCCATGGCTGAGAGACCCATAGATGATTCACATCATAGGACTCTGTGCAGACAGCCCCCAGTACCAGCCTAGAGCCAGATTAAGACTCACTGGGTGGCTAGACCCAGAATTGAGACAACAATCACTGCAGTTCAGCTTACAGGAAGCCACATTTGTAGGAAAAGGAGGAGAGTACTACATCAAGGGAACACCCTGTGGGCTAAAAGAATCTGAACAGCCTTCAGCACTAGACCTTCCCTTTGACATAGCCTACCCAAATAAGAAGGAACCAGAAAATCAACCCTGATAATATGACAAAATGAGGCAAAAAAAAAAAAAATCACAGTAGTTCACCAGCAATGGATCCAAACCAAGAAGAAATCCCCAATTTACCTGAAAAAGAATTGGAGAGGTTAGTTATTAAGCTAATCAGTGAGGGACCACAGAAAGGTGAAGCCCAATGCAAGGAAATCCAAAATATGATACAATAAGTGACAGGAGACATATTCAAGGTAATAGATAGGTTAAAGAAAAAACAATAAAAAATTCAGGAAACTTTGGACACACGTGCAGAAATGTGAAGTGCTCTGGAAAGTCTCAGCAACAGAATTGAACAAGTAAAAGAAAGAAATTCAGAGGTCAAAGACAAGGTCTTCAAATTAACCCAATCTAACAAAGACAAAGAAAAAAGAACAAGAAAATAGGAACAAAGCCTCCAAGAAGTCTTGGATTTCGGTTAAGCAACCAAACTTAAGAATAATCAGTATTCCTGAGAAATGAAATTTCTAAAAGGTTTGAAAACATATTTGGGGGAATAACCAAATAAAACTTCCCCAGCCTTGCTAGAGACCTAGACATCCAAATACGAGAAGCACAAAAACACCTGGAAAATTCATCACAAAAAGATCTTCGCATAGGCACATTGTCATCAGGTTATCCAAAGTTAATATGAAGGAAAGAATCTTAAGAGTTGTGAGATAGAAGCACCAGGTAACCTATAAAGGAAAACCTATCAGATTAATAGCAGATTTCTCAGCAGAAACCCTACAAGCGAGAAAGTATTAGGGACCTATGTTCAGTCTTCTCAAACAAAACAGTTATCAGCCAAGAATTTTGTATCCGGAGAAACTACTCATCATATGTAAAGGGAAGATACAGTCTTTTTCACACAAACAAATGTTGAGAAAATTCACCAATACCAAGCCACCACTATAAGAACTAATTAAAGGAGCCCTAAATCTTGATACAAATCCTAGAAACACATCAAAACAGAACCTCTTTAAAGCATAAATCACACAGGACCTATAAAACAACAATACAAGTTAAAAAACAAAAGCAATAAACAAAAAAACAAAGTACACAGGCAACAAAGAGCATGATGAATGCAATGGTACCTCATATTTCCATACTAACATTGAATGTAAATGGCCTAAATGCTCCACTTAAAAGATACAGAACCACAGAATGGATAAGAACTCACCAAACAACTCTCTGCTGCCTTCAGGAGACTTGTCTAGCACATAAGGACTCATATAAACTTAAAGTAAAGGGGTGGAAAAAAGCATTTTATGCATATGATCACCAAAAGCGAGCAGGCATAGCTATTCTTATATGAGACTAAACAAACTTTAAAGCAACAGCAGTTAAAAGAGACAAAGGGGGACATTATATAATGGTAAAAGGCCATGTTCAACAGGAAAATGTCACAACCCTAGACATATATGCACCTAACACTAGAGCTCCCAAATGTATAAAACAATTAGTTATAGACCTAAGCAGTGATATAGACAGCAACACAATAATAGTGGGGGACTTCAATACTCCACTGACAGCACTAGACAGATCATCAAGACAGAAAGTCAACAAAGAAACAATGGATTTAAACTATACTTTGGAACAAATGGACTTAACAATATATACAAAACATTTCATCCTACAACTGCAGAATACACATTCTATTCAACAGTGCATGGAACTTTCTCAAAGACAGATCATGTGATAGGCCATATACAAGCCTCAATAAGTTTAATCAAATTGAAATTATATCAAGCACTCTCTCAGACCACAGCAGAATAAAACTGGAAATAAACTCCAAAAGGAAACTTTATCAGGGGAACCCAGCACCAATATTTTAATGTAGGTTCTTTCTATTTTCCGTAAGTGTCAGCTGGCTGAGAAATAAAGAGAAAGAATACAAAGAGAGGAATTTTACAGCTGGGCCTCGGGGGGTGGCATCACATATCAGTAGGACCATGATGCCCACCTGAGCCTTAAAGCCAGCAAGTTTTATTAGGGATTTCAAAAGGGGAGGGAGTGGCAGAACAGGGAGTAGGTCACAGAGATCACATGCTTCAAAAGGCAAAAAGGAGAACAAAGATCACATGCTTCTGAGGAAACAGGACCAGGGCAAAATCGGAAACTCCTGATAAGGGTCTATGTTCAGCAGTGCACGTACTGTCTTGATAAACATCTTAACAGAAAACAGGGTTCAAGAGCAGAGAACTGGTATGACCTCAAATTTACCAGGGTGGGGTTTTTCCCCACCCTAGTAAGCCTGAGGGTACTGCAGGATACCAGGGCGTATTTCAGTCCTTATCTCAACCGCATAAGACAGGTACTTCCAGAGCAACCGTTTATAGGCCTTCCCCCAGGAATGCATTGCTTTCCCAGAGTATTAATCCTTGCTAGGAAAAGAATTTAGTGATATCTTTCCTACTTGCATGTCCATTTATAGACTCTCTACGAAAAGAAAAATATGGCTCTATTTTGTCCGACCCAGCAGGCAGTCAGATCTTATGGATGTCTTCCCTTGTTCCCTGAAAATCGCTGTTATTCTGTTCTTTTTCAAGGTACACTGATTTCATATTGTTCAAATACACATGTTTTATGATCAATTTGTACAGTTAACACAATTATCATAGTGGCCTTGAGGTGATGTACATCCTCAGTTTATGAAGATAACAGGATTAAGAGATTAAAGTAAGACAGGTGTAAAAAATTATGAAAGTATTATTTGGGAACTGGTAAATGTCCATGAAATCTTCACAATTTATGTTCCTCTGATGCAGCTCCAGCCAGTCCTTCCATTCGGGGTCCCTGACTTTCCACAACAAACTTTCAAAACCATGCAAATACATGGAAATTAAATAACCTGCTCCTGAATGAGCATTGGGTCAAAAACGAAATCAAGATGGAAATTAAAAAATCCTTTGAGCCGAATGACAGTAATGACACAACTTATCAAAACCTCTGAATACAGCAAAGGCAGTGGTAAAAGAAAAGTTTTTAGCCACAAACACTTACATCAAAAAGACTGAAAGAGCACAAACTGACACTCTAAGGTCAAAACTCAAGGAACTAGAGGAATAAGAACAAAACAAATACAAATCCAGCAGAAGAAAGGAAATAACCAAGATCAGAGCAGAACTAAATGAAATTGAAACAAAACATTACAAAAGATAAATGAAACAAAAGCTGGTTCATTGAAAAGATAAATAAAATTGATAGACCACTGGCAAGATTAACCAAGAAAAGAAAAAAGAAAAATCCAAATAACCTTACTAAAAAACAGAACAGGAGATATTACAACGGACACCACTGAAATACAAACGATCATTCAAGGCTACTACGAACACCTTTATGCACATAAACTAAAAAACATAGAAGAAATGGATAAATTCCTGGAAAAATACAACCCTCCTGGCTTGCATTAGGAAGAATTAGATACCCTGAACAAGCAGCGAGATTGAAATGGTAATTTAAAACTTACCAACAAAAAAATCCAGGACCAGATGGATTCACAGCAGAATCCTACCAGACATTCAAAGAAGCATTGGTACCAATCCTTTTGACACTATTCAACAAGATAGAGAAAGAAGGAACCCTCCCTAACTCATTTTATGAAGCCAGCATCACCCTAATACCAAAACCAGGAAAGGACATAACCAAAAAAGAGAATTACAGACTGATATCCTTGATGAACACAGATGCTAAAATCCTTAACAAAATACTAGCTAAATGAATCCAACAACATATCAAAACAATGATCCACCATGATCAAGTGTGTTTCATACCAGGGATGCAGGGATGGTTTAACATATGCAAGTCAATAAATATGATACACCACATAAATAGAATTAAAAACAAAAATCACATGATCATCTCAATAGATACAGAAAAAGCATTTGACAAAATCCAACATCGCTTTATGATAAAAGTCTCTGCAAAATTGACATACAAGGGATATACCTTAATGTAATAAAAGCCATCTGTGACAAACCCATAGCCAACATAATACTGAATAGGGAAAAGTTGAAAGCATTCCATATGACAACTGGAACAAGACAAGGATGCCCACTCTCACCACTCCTCTTCAACATAGTACTGGGTAAAGAGTAAGTCAAACTGTTAGTGTTTGCTGATGATATGATTGTTTACCTTGAAAACCCTAAGGACTCCTCCAGAAAGCTCCTAGAAGTGATAAAAGAATTCAGCAAAGCTTCCAGATATAAGATTAATGTACACAAATCAGTAGCTCTTCTATAGACCAACAGTGACCAAGCAGAGAATCAAATCAAGAATTCAACGCCTTTTACAATAAGTGCAAAATATAAAATAAAATACTTAGGAATACACTGAACCAAGGAGTCAAAAGACCTCTACAAGGAAAAGCAAAACAATTCTGAGAAATCATCAATGACACAAACAAATGGAAACACATCCCATGCTCGTGGATGGGTAGAATCAATATTGTGAAAATAACCATACTGCCAAAAGCAATCTACAAATTCAATGTAATCACCATCAAAATACTACCATCATTTTTCACAGAAATAGAAAAAACAGTTCTAAAATTAACATGGAACCAAAAAAGAGCCTGTATAGCCAAAGCAAGACTAAGCAAAAAGAACAAATCTGGAGGCATCACACTACCTGATTTCAAACTATACTATAAGGCCATAGTCACCAAAACAGTATGGTACTGGTACAAAAATAGGCACATAGACCAATGGAACAGAAGAGAGAACCAAGAAATAAACCCAAATACTTACAGCCATCTGATCTTCGACAAAACAAACAAAAACGTAAAGTGGGGAAAGGGCAGCCTTTTCAACAAATGCTGCTGGGATAATTGGCTAGCTACATGTAGGAGAATGAAACTGGATCCTCATCTCTCACCTTATATAAAAATCAACTCAAGATGGATTAAACACTTAAACCTAAGACCTGAAACTATAAACATTCTAGAAGATAACATTGGAAAAATTCTTCCAGACATTGGCTTAGACAAGGATTTCATGACCTAGAACACAAGAGCAAATACAATAAAACAAAGATAAATAGCTGGGACCTAATTATACCAAAGAACCTTTGCATAGCAAAAGGAACAGTTAGCAGAGTAAATAGACAACCCACAGAGTAGAAGAACATCTTCACAATCTATACATCTGACAAAGGACTAATATCCAGAATCTAAAACTAACTCAAACAAATCATTAAGAAGAAACAAACAATCCCATCAAAAAGTGAGCTAAGGACATGAACAGACAATTCTCAAAAGAAGATATATAAATGGCCAACAAACATCTGAAAAAAATGCTCAACATCACTAATGATCAGGGAAATGTAAATCAAAACCACAATGCAATACCACCTTACTCTTGTAAGAATGGCCATAATAAAAGAATCAAAAAACAGTAGATTCTGGCATGGATTTGGTGAACAGGGACCACTTCTACAGTGCTGGTGGAAATGTAAACTAGTACAGCCACTATGGATAGCAGTGTGGAGATTCCTTAAAGAACTAAAAGTAGAATTGCCATTTGATCCAGCAATCCCACTTCTGGGTATCTACCCACAGGAAAAGAAGTCATTATTTGAGAAAGATACTTGCACGTGCATGTTTATAGCAGCACAATTCACCATTGCAAAACTGTGGAACCAACCTAAATGCCCATCAATCAATGAGTGGATAAAGAGTAAAAAAAACTGTGCTTGATATATATATTATATATATAATACTATATAGTGTATATATTATATATAATATATAATACTATATAGTGTATATATTATGTAATATATATTATATAAGTAATGGAATATTTTTTATATATATAATGGAATACTACACTGCCATAAAAAGGAATGAATTAACAGTATTTGCAGTGACCTAGATGAGACTGTAGACTATTATTCTAAGTGAAGTAACTCAGGAATGGAAAACCAAACATCACTGATGTGTGGGAGCTAATCTATGGGGATGCAAAGGCATAATAATGATGCAACAGACTTTGGGGACGTTGGGGGATGAGTGGGAGGGGGGCAAGAGTTAGAAGACAACAAATATGGTGCGGTGTATGCTGCTCAGGTAATGTGTGCACCAAAATCTCACAAATCACCACTAAGGAATTTACTCATGTAACCAAATACCACCTGTATCCCAATAACTTACAGAAAAATTAAAAATTAAAAATTAAAAAAAGTATTGTACACTTTGTCTCCTCATGGGTCATAAAACCATGGAGGGAACCAAACATGAACACATAAACACACAAAATGACATGATTAGAAATGTGGTGAATATTATAAAATGCAGAGAATAAAACACAGGGTCTAATTTGGATTAGGGTAGAGCTTCAGTAAAACCTTTGCAAAGATGCCAACATTTGAGCTAAGGACAAGTCGGTGCAGGGAGAGACCCTGTGGCTGAGAAGAAAATGTTCTAAGCAGAGGGAAGAAGGGAAGAGTGTGGGTAGAGGCCCAAGCAGGAAAGAGCTTTGTGCATTTAAGCAGTTGACAGGCTAGAGGAGTGGGAGAATAGCAAACATGGAGTCCTGAGAGAAGGCTGCAGAGGAAGTCTGGACCAGGTCATGCAGAGCCTTGTGGGCCACTTAAAGAGTTTGCATCTTTCCTGAGAGCAATCTATTAGAGTGTTCTAACCAGATGAGGTTCATAACTCAATTTATATTTTTAAAATAAAGTTTTTGGAGAGATATTCATGAAGGTAGTAGGGCTCATTAAACCTAAATTATCTTGCTAGCTTAAAAAGCTTCTTAGCAATATATTTTCTAAGCTCATTCAGTTGTCATTACACAGGTTTCTGACTTTAAAAAATGAGATTGCATGTGGACCAAAGTAAGGGTCCACATGTCATTATCTTTCCTATGCACTCTCTAGTCTAGGCTTTCTCAACCATGACACTATTGACATCTGGGACTAGATATTTCTTTATTTTGGAGGTTATCCTGTGCATTTTAGGGTGCAGTGTTCAGCAGCAACCCTGGCCCCTACACTCTAGATGCCAGTAGCACACTGTTTCTCCACCCCACTCCCAGATGTGACAACCAAAAATGCCTTCAGATATTGCCAAATATCCCCCAGGAGCCAAAATTGACCCTGGTTAGGAAACACTGATCTAATTTTAGTTAAAGAGGCAATGTTACCATTTAAAGGCACATAATATCTGCAGGAGTCATCACTTAGGAAGGACCCTAAAAGCCATTCTAGAAATTACTTTACCTGAGCCCTGGTAATTCTTACAAACATATGGAAGAGTTAGTGCTCAATTGTTGCAGAATTGTTAATAGTCTTTGTACCTAAAATACACATCTCAACCAAATCCTTGAAATTAGGAGACACCTGGGTTTGCTGAAGTCATTCGGCTTTGTGAAGAAAGGGTGCTATTCTCACCTTCTCTAAGATCCTTCAAAAGAAGATGGAGGTCCAAGAAGACACAGTCACTATAGGCTGACTTGTTTCTCTTTCTAACTACTCTAATCATTTTTACTTGACACCTTCATTTCAGAGGCTTTCACAACTGAAAATCACAGAATGTCTGATTTTTTGTATTTTTTTTTTTTAGTGGAGGCGGGGTTTCTCCATGTTTGGCCAGGCTGGTCTCGAATGCCTGGCCACAGGCGATCTACCCGCCTCAGCCTCCCAAAGTGCTGGGATTACAGGCGTGAGTCACAGAGCCCAGCCAGAATGTCTGATTTTAAAAAGGTACTAGAGATCTTCCACCTAAGCTTCTCACTTTAAAAGAGATACTGGATTGTAAGAGGTATGTTTTGTCCAGGATTACACCCAGTGTGCGTTAATTGGTGGTTAGTAAAAAAGAAGACCCTTTCCGAGTGTTTGATTCATCATCTTGCAATCAAACCTACCCAGCAAACAAACTACTCTGTGTGATTTTTTTTAAGGCTGAACATTATGAAAACATAGCTGTATATATTTTGAGTCACTAATGTGGGGTATTATATCTGTAGTCTCATTAACTAGGACAGATTTTAAGTGTCTTTTTGCCTTGAGAGTATTAGCGGTATTTCCTGGACAGATTTACACAGTCTTAAAATGTGAATCCCTAATGCAGGCAGAAAGAGCAGCTGCCTCTCTGGTGGGATCTAAGGAAAAGCCTTTTTAAATTGTTTACTCTCCCCTCACTGCAGTGCTTGAAGTTCCTGCCACTTGAGGTCCTATTTCCTCAGGTGTCTGTAATGATGCAAACGTGTTGAATCAGAAGAGCTCGCCAAGTCCGTAAAATGTCACCAGTTAGTTGGCAAGCAATTTGTATATAAATAAGTGCATAGATTTGGAGCTAGATCACAAAGACGGGAATCCTAGAGTCTAGAGGAGGAGACGGGCCTCACAGACACTGTGACCGTGCTCTACAGGCAGTCAAGGAAAGCGTTGAGCAGGGACACAAACGAACAAAACTAACAGAGCTGCGGAGTGTATAGAGACTAAGTGTTCACTCATAAGACATTTAGAAATGCCTCTTCAAGATAGAAAATGCCTTACTTCTTAGATAGAAATTGTTTGGCTTCAAGGACCAGAAAGCTACCCAACCTGCTTTAAGTAAAGAGTAATGTATGTGAAAATAGGAACTTCTCCCGGAATCCAAGGCAGGCAAGCTCACTGAGCAGCTGGAAACGACAGAACTCTCAGGACCCAAGCAGCGTGTGTGTGGGTAAGCATGTGTGTGTGTGAGAGTGCGTGCACAGGCTCAAGGGGGGGAATGAGGGGAACAGGAGGTAAATGCCATCGACAGGCTCCTCCATGTCTGCTTGTTCCCTCCATCTTCTCTCAACTTTCATTGCTCTGTTTGCTGTGGCTATCATATAACATGACTCAACCACTGAGTCTGAAGGACTTGCTAAATGTAGAATCCATGGCTAATTAATCCAATATATGTATGTTCTCTGCATGTTTAGTAGAGACTCAAATTAGGCCAATTTGCATAAAGTGCATATGCTGTACCTGATTGAATGAGCATTGGCTGGAAAAGGAGGGACGGAATGAGGAGTACAAAAATTTTCCCCTTTGACACTACTCTAGAACAGTAGTGCTTTCATGGGTGTGTGTGTGTGCGTTTGTGCGTGTGTGTGTGTGTAGAGAGAGAGAGAAAGAATGAATGAATCACTCTATTCAAATTATCAAGTGAGTAGTAAAAACAATATGCCAAAAATAAGAGCACCCAGAGGAGGACATGGTTAGGACAGACTTCATCAGTGTGGTGTAATCTGAGCTGAGCTCCCAAGAGTGGGCAGGATTATATTTAGAATGGGAAAAAGAAATTAGGAGGACATTTCTCTCCAAAATGACACAAGATAGAAATGTTGAGTTTCAGGCTTTGGGATCATAAAAAGTTTGGAGTCTGATTGGAATGCAAGGCTGGCATGTGAATTGTGTGTGCTGAGATTGAAAGTGTAGATTCCTTCCAATCACTGACTATGTCTGAGGCAAAGGAAACTAATTTGAGAGCGACATTTACACACAACTGAATTGGGTTTGTTAAAACTGCATATATTCTCAGGATAGGGCTCATTTGCTAAGAATCCACTGTTAGAAGTTGTGGCTGTGAATTTCAACTGCACGTTGGCTATTGTGGCTATTCAGTGAAGAGAAGTTAGAATGTTTACTCAATAGTATATGTACCAGTACTAGAAACTACGCAAATTGACTAAAATGCCAAGCACAGGCCATGCTACTGAGTGGCCAAGACGCTGGAGCAGGGCTTCTGCATCCACTGAAACTAAGCCACAAGTGAGGTGTCCATTGAAGATGAGAGTCCTTGTGTTGGCTCCAGCTCCAGCAGCTGTGGCAGACCATCCCAGTCATCAAACTTGGGAGACAGTCATGTATTCTTTCCCATTAAGCCACTCACGCAACCCAGGTGAAATGCCCTGGTCCTAGGAAGATGACTGAATAAGGCAGCCCCAACAGGACACTGAAGGGCAACCTCTGGCAGAAAGCAGTCTCAAAAATCAGACTAGGAAAGACTTTCTATGAGCCAACCCTTTAACTAAATATCTTCTGAGGGAAAAAAAGTTATTTAATTAAACCAATCCTTTTTTAAAATTTCAATAGACTTGCAAACTGAGCTACTATGTAACCAGTACAAATGTGCACACATCCAAAAATATTACCACATAGTTGATAATAGTGAAAAATTGGAACACAATCTAAATATTCTTCAATAGGTGCCTAGATAAATAATGGTGTAGCCATTAAAAATGATAACATGGTTTTCTTTCTTTTTTTGAAACAGAGAGATGCTCATGTCATGGCATATTGTCATGGGAAACTTCAGGTTATAGAATAGAATGTATGCTATGAGCTGAGTTATGTAAATGTGTGTATGTGTGTACACATTTTTAATAAATATCCAGAATTATGGAAACATCGAGATATATAGCAAGGTTTTAGTTATTATTTATTACTAGATAATTACTAAATTATTTACTATGGGAACTCTTTTAGGGGGCCTACTATACTTCTAATATCTACTACTTATGTATTTTCTTACAGTAAGCACTACAAATCTTTGTTAGAAGAGAAATTGGGGGAAAATTGACCAAGTTAAAAAAAAAATATGTTTTTCCTAACTCTAACAGGCAATACTGAAGAGCTGACATGGTGTGCATTTTATTTTGTAGATCTCTCAGAATTCATTATAGAGACACTCAATGCACTCTTTATATAATGATTAGCTTATATTATGCAATTCTTGAGTAGAATTTGGGTCAGCTCTGCATGCTCATTATTTGTGCAAGTAGCCAGGACAGCCAACTTTCACAGCATGAAAAGTATTGATACCACTGATGGATGAAATGTTTTCCAAGCACGGAAATGGCACTTTAAAAGGCTAGGGAACAAACTGCAGGTTTCTTGGTCACTGGAAAAGATCTAAGGGTCATTCAGAGAGTAAGAGTTCCAAATGCTAACTTGCTAATCAGAGAACACAGCTGGAGAAGGAGAAAAGACTGAGAAAACACTTTCAACTTTATTCCCTGAGTCTTGTATTTAGTTCTGTAACCCTGCCGCAGAGGAAGTTTGTTGCTTGAGAAACTCATACAAAAGCAAAAGAACTTCCTGAGCTGGTTAGCTTATCTCTTTTGAAATAGATAATATACCAAGTTAAAGACTGTCAATACTTTTTGTTTGGGAGGAAATAGTTTAAAACCTGAGCAGAGTTTATGCCAAACTACTCTTTTCCTCTACATGTTCACAGGCCAGTGGCAGGCAACAAAACTGAAAGGGAGGTGAAATTCCTCCTCCGTCTTTGCCTTCCACCTTCTCCCATTCCATCCCTTCTGTCCCTGCAGGAAACCAGGACTCTCAGGCCCTTAGCCCTCGCTTCTCAGAAAAGAACAGCTAACCATTGCCAACCAGAATGCATAGAAACTGAACTTCTTCTGTGTCTGCAATTGTGATCTTGGACAAATTACCTAAACTGCTTGGGCTGAGATATGTGAATTCAGATATTGAAGCTTATTTATACCTTCATAATCCTATGCTTCCATAATGATTAAATCCACAGTAGTAATAAATAAAGGCCTTAACCACATAAAGAAATATTTGGACTTTAAGTAAGTCAACAAGGATTGGAAAATGCTTGCTTGGTTCCCTTCTCTCTCACCGCAAAAAAAAAAAAAAAAAAAAAAAATGAGTTTCTCAGGATACAATTTCAAGCATTGATAACCTTAGCAGGAGAGAGAATTTGGAACCTTTCTAGATTCTTCAGACCACACAACAAATGGGATTACCTACTGCCCCCTCCCACCCACATGTCATGGCATATTGTCATGGGAAACTTCAGGTTATAGAATAGAATGTATGCTATGAGCTGAGTTATGTAAATGTGTGTATGTGTGTACACATTTTTTATAAATATCCAGACATGACAATATGCCATGACAAGCACATCCACTGTGCTTAGACATTGTAGTATTCACAATGCCTTTGGAAGGCTCAGAGAATTCATAACTCAAAGGTATCAAAAGACATTGACAGTCTCGTTAAAAACTATTATCTTTATGTTTCTAATGAAATGGCCAAACAACTTAGTTTCAGATGAGTTTTAAACTTATAGCTGCCCACCAGAACTAAGTCCTTTTATGATTCTACCCATTACTAAGTGTCATACAACAAAGCACATATGAATTCTTTTGAAAAAGCTTACTATTTTGTAGTACGTTTAACTCACTGAAGGATCCATTTTGTTTTTAGGAAAATAATACTGTAACAAACATGTTTATTCTAACTAGATTACTTCATGTTACAGAATGTTTGGAAAGACAAATTAAAACTGAGATTCTTTTTGAATTGACAAAGTGCTTTTGTACCCTTTCTTTTTTTTTATTCAATTAAGGGTGGGTTTTACACTTCAGGATCATCCAATTTCTGCTTCATGTCCATCGTTCAGTAAAACATCTTTTTGCTTTAGGCTTTTATTCTGTTTTCTGTACTTTTCTTATTCCAATGTTTCATTTTCTTTAGAGCTCTCTATTAATTTTCCCCAAGCCTATTTTTCTTACAACCCTGTGTTCTTTTCTTTTAAGCACCCAAGAATGACATGTTCTCTGTTCTCCAGATGGTTGTGGTCTCATTATTAGTCTTTTCCCCCAGTTGCATTATGTACTTCTTTTTCGCCTGGTTAGCAAGGACAGACACAGCCTGTGCGTAGACTTTCTACTTTACATGCTCACTAGTTTGAATCGTTATTCCTTCCACAGGCAGCAAGTAAAACCAAGCAATCACTATAAAAGCAAGGTGTTTCACACAGGTCTGATCTGTCACTGTGAGCTCTCTAAATCTAAAGTCAGATCACATTCCTTCCCTGTCCTGGTAAGAATAAAATTGTCAATGAATCTGGATCCTCTTCAGGTTGGCACAGAAAATCCTGTCATAAGGCATCAGTACCTACAATATCTGGTTCCTGCCGACTCCTTTGATTTCGCCTCTCAACTTTGCTATTGTACTTTCTGCTTAACCTGTTCAAATCCTACCAGTTTCCCCCAAACATCGTGTTGTCACATCTTATCATGCCTGTAGCTCCTCCCTCCCCCTCAAGAAATAGCCACTCCTTTCTTTGACTCACTCCTGTAGAAAGTCTTCCTACATTGTTCCTTTCCTCACATCCAAATCTGGGTTTAAATGTGTCTCTAAATTTCCCTGTGCTTGCCTCTCTCACAGGACTTACCTGCAGGTTTTATTAGTGGTGATGGTTTATTTGGCGGTCTTCCCCCAGTGGATTCTAAGCTTTTCTGAGCAAATTACCCACTTTCTTTCTTTCTACCGCGAGGACTGAACTACCACAAAGTAGTGTTTGTGAGAGAAATGTATGTGTACTATGAAATACCAAATGAGAAAAGGCACTAGAAATCTTAAGTGACACGCATTATGATTGCCACAACAAGGTAATCATATTCTAATTACAAGCAGTTAAAGGGGAAGAAGATGGAGGCTGTAGTTTTGCTTGAAACTTCTGAAGAGCTTGAAGACATCAGACACCTCTACTTTTGCGTTGAACTTGCAAGAGAAGAAAGCTGCTGGAGCAAAAGTCGACTACGATAAAGGTTACTTACTCTTCCTCTTGCTCAGGCAGCCTTTTACCCTCTAGTCAATTGTGCAATAGTCCTGAACCCAGGAACCTGGGCCATTGTTCTAATCAGTCCATTCTAACAAGGCATCTCAACCCCTGTCACTTCCCGCATCTCTTTCCTGAATGTCTCTTCCAAAGGGCTCTGAATATTTTAGTCAATGTCCCACCTTGCTATGTTCATGCTATAGAGACCCTCTGCTGAAAAGCTTACAGTTACTGTCTCATTAAATTCTTGTACTAATCTGATGAAATAAGTTTTATTATTTTATCCTGTTTTATATTTGAGGGAACCAAGGCTTGAATTAATCAACTTGTCCCAAAGTGAAGTAGTGCAAAGAAGTAGAACTAGGATGTGAATTAGGTTCTGACTAACCTTAAGTCCTGAGTTCTTGATCACCCGTCAACACTGCTTTGTCATCTGACCACAGCCTCTTCAAACTTTTCACTGGTAGACTCCACCCCTCTTTGACACCTTTCATGTAAATAGTCTAGAAATAAATTTTTTATTAGTATATATTTATTTTTTCCCCATTGACTTTCTCTTTACTCATTATATCACTGAGTAAAATATTTTATATTGACCCTGGACATAAAGAATACTGATAGGGATGGATGGAGACTGAAGATACTTACAGCTTTATTTTTCCAGTTTAGATTGTCTCAGGAACTGAGATGGAATCAAACCTAAAAGTAGGAATGAAAATTATATTAACCAATACTTATTAGGCATTTGCTATGTTCCAATCACTTTGCTCTTAACTTTGTATAGACTGTCTCATTTGATCCTCATGTCAACTCCATAAAGTAGGTATTTTAGTATCCTCCTAATATAAATGAGAAAATTGAGGCAAAGACAGTTTATACAATTTATCCAAATTTCTGTGTGTATAAATGAAATAAAAGCAATAGTCAAAATCAAGCAGACTGACTTCAGATCCCAAGCTCCTAACCACTAAGCTGTGTTGACTCTTAGGAGGTTGGCTTCTGCTGACTCAGTAAGTTCTTAAAGAAAGGGGAGGTAAAGCAGAAGAATAACAGGAGTTGATAGTATTGGCTGCCCCAAGGTGTGGTGCATTTCCCATTAGTGGAGGTAAATGTCAGAATGACACTTTGCAATGTTTAATTGTATGTGTCAACTTTTTTGTATCAAGGGTGCCCAAATATTTGGCTAAACATTATTTCTGGATGAGTCTGCTAGGGTATTTTCAGGAGAAATTGGCATTTGAATTGGAGTGCTGAGAAAAGGAGATGCCCTCTTTAATGCAGGTGGGCTTCATCCAATTCTTTGAGGACCTGAATAGAACAAAAAGGCAGAGGAAGAGAGAATTTCTCTCTCTCTCTCTCTCTCTCTCTCTTCTTCCTCTCCCCCTCACCGCGATGGTTAATATTGAGCGTCAATTTGATTGGATTAAAGGATGCAAAGTATTGATCCTGGGTGTGTCTGTAAGGGTGTTGCCAAAGGAAATTAACATTTGAGTCAGTGGACTGGGAAAGGCTGACCCACCCTCAATGTAGTTGGGCACCATCTAATCGGCTGCCAGCACTACCAGAATAAAACAAAAGGCAGAATAACCTGGAAAGACCAGACTGGCTGAGTTTTCTGGCCTCCATCTTTCTCCCGTGCTGGATGCTTCCTTCCCTCAAATACTGAACTCCAAGTTCTTCAACTTTGGGATTCTTGGGCCTTCAACCACAGACTGAAGGCTGCACTTTTGGCTTCCCTACTTTTGAGGTTTGCGGACCAGACTGGCTTCCTTGTTCCTCAGCCAAGCAGATGGCCTACTGTGGGACCTCACCTTGTGATCATGTGAGTCAGTATTCCTTAATGAACTCCCCTTTATATATATATCTATCCTATTAGTTCTGTCTCTCTAGAGAACCCTAATTCTCTCTCTCTCTCTCTCTCTCTCCCCTCCTTCCCCCTCCCACCCCTTCCCTGACTGCTTGAGCTGAAGCATTGGTGGCCTTCTCCTGCCCTTGGACAGAGACTTCCTTCATTGGTATTCTTCCTTGTTCTCAGGCCTTGGGACTTGGACTAGAATTTACACCACTGGTTTTCCTGGATCTGAAACTTGCAGACAGCAGATTGTGAGACTGTTCAGCCTGCACAATCATGTGAGTCAATTCCTTATAATAAATCTTTCTCTCCCTATCTCTATGGATATGCATATACATATATAAAAATAAGATATCTTTATATG
The DNA here is from genome assembly GCF_003255815.1 of Theropithecus gelada. Lineage (NCBI taxonomy): Eukaryota > Metazoa > Chordata > Mammalia > Primates > Cercopithecidae > Theropithecus > Theropithecus gelada. Next base: position 139,142,583 of record NC_037671.1, on the reverse strand, counting down.
TGTATGTATATACATATATAGAGATTTATTATAGGGAATTGACTCACATACACAATAACTATATAGTTTTGATAAATGTTAATCATTGCACATTTCTTTTGCTGCCATGATAGGTGATAGACTGTGTATGCTTGGTGTCCATAACTAAATTGAAAACTGCCCTACATACAGAAACCATTGTTTTGGATACAAATAATCATGTTCAGAACGTGATTATTGATTAAGCTAAGTAGACTTCTCCAACATTAATAACGATATAAAAATAATTTTTCCATAAAGGTTATCAAAAAATAATAAAACAGACATGAGAAAATTTGATGCATTCTGATAATAGGTACAGGAGCAAAAGAACCCAGACGAACTAAAAAATTATGTGTGTGTACATACCTCTCATTCACCCTAGAAAAGGAAATGGTTTCAACAGAGATTTCCAAAGGGGCAACAGTCTTAGTGTTTTCTGTTCAGTAGGCCAGACAGGAAAAACATTTAAAAAATGAACAGTTGATGATTAACTTTGGCCAATTCTAGGGTTTTAACTAGGTGAAGGGAATTGTGGTTTTTCAAGTGACATTCAGAATCCATTTTTCTGCCATCATTTATCTCTATTGCATATCGAGTGCTCTATCTTTCCAGCCAGCCACCCTAATAAAATGTAAGTAAAGAACCACCAGTGATGTTATAAATGAAGTACTTAGAAGCTTGCAGTAATAGGAGATATTAATAATAACCTTAATGAAAATCTGTAGCAACCCAATTTATCATTTGAAAAAGTAGCAACAAATGGTATTTTGTGCTGTTGTCAAGAGCTCAGAAAGAAAATCTATTAATTAAAAATGTGTAAATACAAAGTTGCAATATTACAATTTCCACTGAGATGTGTTGAGTACATGGCAAGTTACCTATCAGTGTTCCTAATCATTAATATTTTCTCAGATTTTTTTCCTGTAGAAAGACTTAGAATCCCCCAAAACAATGCATTTACTCAAAACCCTTCCCAACCTGCCAGTAGCTATAACAATAACCACGGCAGTTTGTTTTTTCCCAAATATCTTTTGTGTTCTACAATGTGACCTCCTCTCCCCTGTAAAGCCATGGAATACATTATGCTTCAATGAATAGATTAAGTAGAATATAAAAAATGGGACCTGATGTGGCATCTATGACAAAGTCATAAAGAGTCATGCAGCTTCTACCTTGGTATCTTGTAATACCTGCCTTATGAATACTCTCTCTTGGGATCTTCACGTTGGGAACCCAGTCGAGTTGGGAACGCATCGAGAAGCCCACGTCAAGTTGAAGCTGCTTGTTGTGCTCTCACTGACAGGCCCAGATGAGTTCAGTCTTCAAGCCACCCATCTTGGGTACCAAACATATCAGTGAAAAAACTTGCAGATGATTCCACCTTCCAGAAGATCGAGTCAGCTTCTGCTATTTGAGTCTTCCCAGCTAAGGTTTGAGACATGGAGCAGTAACAAACCCTCTCTCATGTCCCCTGCCTGAGAAGAGGTTTTGGTAGACCTGTTTTGACATGAAAGCTAGACTGAGTCTTATTCCAGATTTCCTTTGAAGAAAACAGTTACCCCACATCATGAAGAAGATGATGTGAGAGTAAGAAAGAAATTCCCAAGAACTTCATAGGGAAGCGTTTCTGGGGGGAGAAAAACTGGAGAATCTGAGAGAAGGCTGTGGAATGTCTAATGGTGATTTTTGCACACACACACACACACACACACACATATCTGGTATGCTCTGCAATGTAAACACTGTCATCCAATTCTTCTGTGAATTTGTTTGTGTTGTCTATATTTTTTAAGTTTGCTGCTATATATATATATACACACACACACACACACACACATATATATATATATATATGGACCTGGAACCTCATTGTCAAGAAGTTAAAAGAGAGATTACACTGTAGGAAAAGTATGACAGCTGAGTTATGAATAAATAGTGTTCATGAAGCCCCTAATAGGTGCCAGCCATCATTCGAGGCATGGAAGGTACAATGGTGCATAAAGTAATGGTGGAAGGAAGGGTGTTAAAACTGCATTGAATGACTTATCGTTGGGAGATCAATAATTTCATAAAACACTACAGAAGGTAAGTTTTCCATTTTCTAACGATAATGATAGATAATATTATTTTAAAGAGTAGGTAAAATGTGAGGAATAAACACAAATAGTTAAAAGCTTTTTCCCCTTAAAATAAGTGCTATGTGCTGAATTATGTCCCTCATACCCAAATCTACATGTTGAAGTCCCAAGTGCAATACTTCAAAATTTGACTATATTTGGAGATAGAACCTCTAAAGAGGTAATTAAGGTAAAACGAGGTCATATCTGTGGACCCTGATCCAATATGACTGGTGTCCATCTAAGAAGAGGAGATTAGGACACGGACACAAACAGAAAGAAGATCATGTAAAGATATCAGAGGAAGACAGACATCTACAAGCCAGGAAGAATTGCCTTTAGAAGAAACTAATTCTGCTGACTTCTTAATCTAGAACTTCTCACCTCCAGAACCATAAGGAAATACATTTCTGTTGTTTAAGCCACACAGTCTATGTTACATTTTTGTGGTAGGCCTAGCAAAGTAACACAATAAGTAGTCCATTATACTCATCAAAGATTTTTTCAGACTATCTGACTGTTGCTAATTGTATTGTTTGGTTCCTTACAAAATTGCCAGAATAATTGTCATATTGTCATTCATAACTAAGAGGATAAAATATGCATTTATGATATTGTTTCTACAACTTAGAAGAGAAAAATTTGTAAAAACAATTTTTATAACACTGACTTACTAATATAAAAGTGAGGAAATATTGAAAAAATTGTTTAGAAAATCAGTCAATCAACAAGAGTTTGGAGCTTTATCAATGCTTTTATGTAAGTGGCATAAAATGAAAACTCTCAAATTTTAATTCTCTCCTTGTATAAAATGTAGTAATTTGCATTGTTTTGATCATTGGTTTTAAGATATAGCATTTTTAATCCAAAGTTTGTAGTGTAAATGTGGATAGGAACATGAAAATATGACTCTATAACTGCCATGCATTATCAAAGAGCAAAAACACTCAAGAAAAGCATGTGATACAAATCTAATCTTTCACTGTAATAGAACACATTTTTAATACCAAATACACACAGATTTCTAGTTGTGGGTGTGTGTTTGATTGTCTTAAAGCTTTCTATGCTTAATTACAAATTATTATGATGTTAAAATATAGAAACACACATAAAGTAGAATCAACCATTCCAATGAACTGAGATTGTTTTTAAAAACTGATATTTCAGATACTTGCCCACAACCCTGATAAAATTCATTGAATCTTGTTGAATTATTGCAATATCATGCAACATGATGGGCTTCAAAATGTATAAATGGATTTGTTTCCTAAGTTATTAAGTTTAACTCCCAGGATTTAAGTGTGTACGCGTGTGTGTGTGTGTGTGTGTGTTTCTATTGACAGAGGTCTGCAACTCCTTGTTGACCAGTTGATAGAAGTGGTTGATTTAAAGTCCTTTGGTTCTTCAGATATAGAAATACATTTTTCTATAAACCTATATTCTTTGAACTTGATGGAATCTTGTATTAATTCATATTCTTAAGACCCTACAATTCTTAACAGATGTAAAAAAATGACATACAACTGAATTTTTGAATACTTTAAATCATATGCAATTGCCTTATGGATATCTCACATGGCTTTGTCTGGATTCTCTGATCTCATAATTTGGGCTGAGGATCAAGCTGTGAACAACAAAGTTCCCGCTCTTATGGAACTAAATTCTGGAAGGGTAAGAAAGAAAATAAACAGACAAATAAATAAATATACACTATCGTAGCAGTTAGTGAAAAGTGCCGTGCACACAAATAAAACAAGCTAAGGCAACAGCAAATTATAAGAGATATTACTTTAGAAAGAGATCAAGGAAGTCCTCTTCCTCCTGCAGGCTTCAAGGAATAGTTGAACAGGAACCTGCCTGAGGTGAGAGAGCAAGTCATGTAAATATCTGAGGGTAGAGCATTCCAGGTAGAAGGAACAGCAAGTCTGAGGACCCTGAGGCAGTAACCTATTTGAAGTGTTCAAAGAACCACAAAGAAGCCACTACCACCGGAAGGAGACAGTAAACAGTGAAACATAAATGCATAATGTCATTTATTCATTCTGAAAATGTTTGTGTGCCTACTGAGTGCTAAGAACTTGGATAGAATCATGGAAAAGGCAGATGTACAGTTGCCTGATGAAGCTCACCCTGAAATAGGGGAAACAGACCAAAAGAATTCACTGAGAAATACATCTAAAAATTGCAGTTACCAAAAGCAATATGCAAACAAAGTAAAGGGTGTTGGGAGATGATTTAAGAAATTAAGAAGTGGATTTTAAGTTAAGCCTTAAAGGAAGAAAGGAGGTAGTAATGTCAAGGCAAAGGGCCAATGTTTCAGCCAAGAAAATAGTACAAGTTATGTCCTTGAACAAGAAGGAGCCTGGCACAAAGAATGACCTGACAGAAAAGCAGGGTAGCTGGAACTATCTCTTGGCAATGTGAGTGTTTTGGTTAAAAAGGGAGAGAAGCAACCCCTTGTGAATTCAATATTAACTTAAGTGTTAATGATTCTCAAACACAGTACAGACCTTTCTTTGGAGTTTCAGACACATGTATCAGCCATTTACCAAGCATTTGCCCTTTGATGTTTCACAGATTCCTTTAAGTCCACATGTTTAAAATCTTTTTATCTTTAAATCTCTCCATTTCTCCAGGGCAAATGTGCTTTCTATTCCTTTCATTCACAGTTCATCAGAAGGTACCACTATCCACCAAATTTTTCAAGACCTGTACACGCTAGTTCTCATATCTGCTTCTTTTTCTCCCTTACCATCATCTAGTTTCAGATTCTATTTGATTAATGTTCAAATAGTCTTTTCTTCTTCCCCCAACTGGCAGTTTATAAGTCGACGTCCTTTTTCTTGCTCATACTCTTATAGTAGGCTTATTTGGTCTCCCCATCTTTAATGTTACCCTCATGCTTCAATTTATTCTCAACAGTATTGTTTAGACTTATCTTTGTGAAAGTAAATATGGCTACACCCGTCCCTACTTAAAAAATGTAAATGACTCTCAACAATGTTATCACAAAGTCTCAAATTCCTAAGAAAGGTATACCATGTTCATGTTTTGTTCAGCCTTGTTTCCCACCTCTTTCCAATTGCACTTCATGCTCTAATAACACTGACTCTCATGTAGATCCGAAATGGAACTTACTTGCTGTCACCTCTGTCCATAACATTGCACATGTTGCCTCTGTCACAAATGTTCTCTTTACACTTTTCCGGTTGTCAAACTGTATCCTTCAAGTAGCCTTTCTCCAATTCTCTTAAAACAAATTGTGCTGATATTCACACTTTATCTGATTTATGTCTTTATAACTCAATAGTCTACCACAATGTCTGAGGTTCCATGAATATTTGTGATGTTATTAGATAAATAAATGGATGGATGGATGGATGGATGGATGGATGGATGGATGGATGGACGGATGGATGGAATGGACTGTTAGAAGGAGAGATGAATGGACATTGGCGGGAGGATGATCAAAAAGACTTTCTGAGGAGACATTTTAGTCTCAATGTTAAATACTGGCTAAGCTTAGAAAGATTGTGGTGAAGAAAGGGATACATTCCATGTGGATAGGACAATGAAAGCAAGGGTGAGGAGGAAGGTGAGAGAAAGCTTTGTGGAAACAGTAACTTCATCTGGGGTAAAATCTTTATACAGAAAATTAGTAAAAGCCAGAATATTAAGGTTGTTGGTAAAACAAGGAGAGAAAAGCAAGGACATCATATTTTAAAGGCATTCAGGCAAGGGCGATATAAGTCACTGGACAACAAACAATTACATCTGCATGCAGAGAATGTTGCTAAGAGGCATGAAGTGGGTTTTATTTGCTGTTAAAATTCTGCAGATTGATTTATAGTTAGCTCGGTTGACAACACGGAAAAGTACTCCTTTTATTTTTAAATACCTATGTAAAACCTTAGGTTAAAGATTTAATTTTGTTATAAAAAATCATCAGATCTAAAATCATGTCTATGTCAAAATCTAATATGTGTATATTTATATATTTAGACAGGAATGTGGATATGTTCTACAAAAATTCTTTTGGCAGAATATTATTTATAATTCATCAAACTAGCACATTATTGTGAAACATAATGTAAGAAAATAAAGTTTCCAATAAGAAAGGTCCAAGGAGTTACTTGCAAACATAACTAGAAGAGCAACCAAATAAATAGAATTATGAGAATCCTTCACTTTCACCTTTCACTCAGAGAATGAATCTATTACATTCTGAAAACTGAATTGTTTTAATTTCCCTCGAACAGTTTGATATTTTTTTTTAACTTAGGTGACAGGAAAGCTGTTAAAGTGACAGGAACAAGAATGGCAAATTCTAAATCTTACAGAACCGTAAAGAAAAAAATGAGAACAGAATTGTATCTACACGTTCAAGGAGTAGAGAATGAGTATACGTAGAAGAAAATAAATTTAATAAATTCAAGACGTTTGGAGGCAATGTACTTGTGGAAAGAATCGGAGAATTTTAAAAATATTTTTAAATTGTTGCAGATTATCATGTTTTAGTATAACAGCAGTAGCTTAATTTAGAGAAAGTCTGTAGAGAAGATAAAAGTCTTAGTGGAAAAAGTAAAAGCACTGAGATGAAAAAGATTTCTGAGCCTCAGTTTTCTCACATGTAAAATGGGTAGAATAAAATATAAGACACAAAAACAATTGTGAGGACTAGATATACGTTATATAACGTATTTGGTGCAAGGTAAGCAGTAAATAAGTAATCATTATTATTGTTATTATTATCATAGAGTTTGACACACAAATTAGAGAAATTTAAAACTATAAAATAAGGAAAATAATAAAAATCGTGAAGAGTTATAAAGAAAACATCAGCAGATCAATTTTTATGCTGGCAGACTAGGGAGGAAATAGTTTTAAAGAAATATTTCTCGAATGGCTACACATATATGTTTTCTCTGTCCGCTTGTCAGAGAGAAGTGAGTTAACAGCTAGTTAGCAAAAGGTGGCATTATTGACCTCCTAAACACTGCAAAGCACAGGTAGGTGACATTGAAAGTGGGACAGTCTCATTTGTTGAAAAGGGTGTCCTTTCCCCACTTTATGTTTTTGTTTGTTTTGTCAAAGATCTGTTGGCTGTAAGTATTTGGGTTTACTTCTCAGTTCTCTATTCTATTCTATTGGTCTATTACCTATTTTTATACCAGTACCATACTGTTTTGGTGACTATGGCCTTATAGTATAGTTGGAAATCTGGTAGTGTGATGCCTCTAGATTTGTTCTTTTTGCTAAGTCTTGTTTTGGCTAGGTGGCTCTCTTTTGGTTCCATATGAATTTTAGAATTGTTTTTTCTAATTCTGTGAAGAATGATGGTGGTATTTTGAAGGGGATTGCATTGAATTTGTAGATTGCTTTTGGCAGTATGGTCATTTTCACAATATTGATTCTATCCATACATGAGCATGGGATGTGTTTGCATTTGTTAGTGTCATCTGTGATTCTTTCAGCAGTGTTTTGTAGTTTTCCTTGTAGAGGTGTTTCAACTCCTTTGTTGGTTATATTTCTAAGTATTTTATTATTTTTTGTGCAGCTATTGTAAAACGAGTTGAGTTCTTTATTTGATTCTCTGCTTAGTCGCTGTTGGTGTATAGAAGAGCTGCTGATTGTACACATTAATCTTGTATCCAGAAACCTTGCTGAATTCTTTTATCAGTTCTAAGAGCTTTCTGGAGGAGTCCTAAGAGTTTTCAAGGTAAGCAGTCTTATCATCAGCAAACACTGACAGTTTGACTTCCTCTTTAGTGATTTGGATGCCCTTTATTTTTTTCTCTTGTCTGATTGCTCTGGCTAGGATGTCCAGTACTATGTTGAAGAGGAGTGGTGAGAGTGGGTATCCTTGTTTTGTTCCAGTTCTCGGAGGGAATGCTTTCAACTTTTCCCCATTCAGGATTACGTTAACTGTGGGTTTGTCACAGATGACTTTTATTACATTAAGGTATGTCCATTGTAGGCCAATTTTGCTTGGAGTTTTAATCATAAAGCAATGCTGGATTTTGTCAAATGCTTTTTCTGAATCTATTGAGATCATCATGTGATTTTTGTTTTTAATTCTGTTTATGTGGTGTATCACCTTTATTGATTTGTGTATGTTAAACCATCACTGCATCCCTGGTATGAAACACACTTAATCATGGCAGATTATCATTTTGATATGTTGTTGTATTCAGTTAGCTAGTATTTTGTTAAGGATTTTAGCATCTATGTTCATCAGGGATATCAGTCTGTAATTCTCTTTTTTGGTTATGTCTTTTCCTAGTTTTGGTATTAGGGTGATGCTGGCTTCATAGAATGAATTAGGGAGGGATCTTTCTTTCTCTATCTTCTGGAATAGTGTCAAAAGGATTGGTACCAATTCTTCTTTGAATGTCTGGTAGAATTCTGCTGTTAACCCATCTACTCCTGGACTTTTTTTGTTGTTGGTAATTTTTAAATTACCACTTCAATTTCGCTGCTTGTTATTGGTCTGTTCAGGGCATCTAATTCTTCCTGATGTAAGCTAGGAGGGTTGTATGTTTCCAGGAAGTTATTCATTTCTTCTAGTATGTGCATAAAGTTGTTCATAGTAGCTTTGAATGATCTTTTGTATTTCAGTGGTGTCAGTTGTAATAACTCCTGTTTCGTTTCTAAATGAGGTTATTTGGATTTTCTCTCTTCTTTTCTAGGTTAATCTTGCTAATGGTGTATCAATTTTATTTATCTTTTCAAATAACCAGCTTTTTATTTCATTTACAAGTTACAGACTGAGATAACATGTCTGTAATCCACATATCTAGCAAAAGACTAGTATGTAGAATATATGAAGAACTCTCAAAACTCACATAGTGAAAAACAAAAACAAAAAAATTAATCCAATCAGAAAATGGGCACAAGACGTGAATAGACATTTTGCCAAAGAGGCTATACAGATGTCAAATAAGCACATGAAAAGATACTCAGCGTTATTAGTCATTAGGCAAACACAAATTAACATTCCAATATAGTATCACTTCACATATATCAGAATGGCTAAAATAATAACAATACCAAATTCTGGTGAGAATGCTGAGAAATTGAATCACTCCTATGTTGTATGTGGAAATGTAATAGTACAGCCTTTCTGAAAAATAGTTTGGCAGTTTCTTATAAAACTGACATGCAATTTCTATACTACTCAGCAACCAATAATTGGGCATTTATCCCAGAGAAAAGTAAACTTATGTTAATGCAAAAAAACTGTACATGAATGTTCAAAGCAGCTTTATTCATAATAGCCAAAACCTGGAACCAACTCAAATGTCCTTCAATAAGTGATTAGCTAAACAAACTGTGGTACATGCATACCATGGAAAATTACACAGCAATGAAAAGAAATGGGCTGTTGATACACACATCAACTTAGATGAAGCTTCAGGAAATTATGTTGAGGGAGAAAGAAAAGACAATTCCAAAAGATTATGTACTATATAATTTCATTTATATAACATTCTTGAGAGACATACTTTTTTTCAGGAGACAGAGATTACCACGGTTTAGGAATGAGGAAGAGGGGGATATGGTTACCAAATTACACCACTGGAACCACTAGAGAGCCTTGTGATGATGGAATTGTTTTGTATCTTGATGGTAATGAATACAAACACCCGCACAGGTGATAAAATTGCATAAAGCTAAACACACACACACGGACCCACACACACACAGAAGTATAAGTAAAATTGGAGAAATGTTAATAAGGTTGGTACATTAGACTTTTGAAGAATATTACCATTGGGGGAAACTAGACAAAGAATGCATGGGATCGTTCAACATTTCTTATAACTACATGTAAATGCAAAATTTTCTCAAAATAAAAAGTTTAATTTAAAAAATACCTTCCTTTGACCTATGAATTTAATTAATGTGTATTGTTATTAGGTTGCAAGATATTAAAAAATTACTTTTAAGCAACTGAAAAGTTTTAATATCTGGTATATCATTGCTTAAGAAAAAATGTCATGTAGTATTCTTCTTCAAGATAATTCTGGACAAATTAGACTGATCTTATAACTTTGGTTTAAGAGCAAGTCTTTATCTCCTACTTTATCTCCTACTGGCTTTACCATCATGTAAAAATAATGCCAGCAGAATGCTTCAGTTTATGCAAGTATTACATATGTTTCCTCATGAATAGTCTATTTCAAATGTCCCAAACTTCCTCTTTTAGTTTGGTGTGTCAAATAACCTAATGTCACTTAGAAAACTGCAAGATATCAAGTTCAACTAAATTAAATAATAATAAATAATGTATTAATTCAAAGAGATCAATGCATGCAATGCTACAAATCATAGAAACTTTAAGTGCCAGTCAAAAATTGTGATTTTCAGATTTTTAGTTAACTTTAAGATCTTGAACTATTATAATATTGAGTTGTTTAATAAATGATCTTATGTATTTGTAATTTTTAAATGCCTGTTTTCCTATTTACTACATTATAGAGTATCCCTCAGTTAACAAATCAAAAAGTACAAATGAATCTGGATTATGTTAAAATGCATGTTCATTTTTTAAGAAATGAAAAATACAGTATAGTAAGGGGATATGTATACAACATGACAAATACATATATTGGTTTATTGTGGGATTAAAAATCATAATTTTATTCTAAACTAAAAGTATGCCACAATGCAAAGGAAGACAATAAAATGCATATCTAATTATTTGTATCATAAATGTAAAAGATCTGAGAAGAAATTAACCTCATATGCCTGGGTTTATAGTACTTGGAAATAATGAGGTTGAAAGGAACTACAAAATGTGTTGAAATTTTTGACAAAGTTAAGTAAATGTGATGAGTTTATTTATTAGGAAAAAAAGACTCATGAATCTTTCATTGTATATTGTCATATAGGTGAGATTCAACAAGGTAAAACTAAAATATGTTCTCTTCGTTAAAAGTAATGCTGCTCAAATAACAAAAATTCCTTCTTATCACCACAATAACTCTATGGGTTTTGGAATACTCTTTAATCATATTAGCTAAAGTTCCTCATTTCTTGAAAATATTTAATTTAATAATAATAATTATTATTTATTGCTATTTTTAAATACTGACTGGTAACTATTGTCTTTAGAACCTGTGATGTATGTTCACAACTTCTGTCTTGTCTTTTGTCTTCTTGTTTTTGCTTTTTGCAAATTTAGTTTCCAAATTCAAAATAATAAAACTATTAAGACTTATTTTACATACAAATTATGTTTGAGTCACCCTATAGTTACGAACTACGTAGTGGCCACCAGGTAATACAGAAATTTATTCTTTCATTAAAATAATTAGGTATGTTTAACATTCTTCAGATGTTTGATTAGCTCAATATTGTTAGGAGAACTGTCCTGGTTAGTTTTATTTTCAAAACGAAATAATATCATCCTTCCTAGGTAAATTTCATATCGTTAAAGACTACTAATATGAATTTGTTTTCATTTTGTGATTTTTAACAGTTAAAAAGAAACATAATCATGTTTACATTCAAAGACTATTGTTAACAAATTAATTTTTAATTTTTTTTAGATTTAAATATCCATTTAACTTATTATAATATATTGATATTAGTGACACTCATAATGCATTTAATGGTGTAAATTAAAAACTCTTGAAATTTATTAATGCCCTCACTATCAGGATCATAATTTATTATATCTTTATAAATTTATTATATCTTATGCTTCAACAGAACAAACTATTCTATTTCTATTATTTTTTATTACTATAATAAAATAACTCCAGGCATTTAGTCATACCATCTACAAAAAGCTTTCTTCTTTTTTGCTTACATTTGTCTAAAGAATCTGTGATACAACTTTTAAGATCAAATATTCTATAAAATCATCAAAAGAACCGCAGGAAAGGACTATATCAGGTAGACCTGACTGTTGTTGCTACAAGGAATATACTCATGGTTCAAGATTTCCAGGTTATCACCAGGGACTGATTTACATGACTGAGTCAGAACCTCAGAATCATTTTAATCTAAAAGCAGATGACTCCATGGAAATGGACTGCTTAACTGAAATGCAAGCAAACAAGAATCGATCACCTAGGACACTGTCTTATCATGTTTATGCTGCTGTAACAAATACTTGAAAAACTGGAAGCAGCTTTGGAACTGGGTAATGAGTAGAGACTGGAAGAATTTTGAAGTGCATGCCAGAAAAACTTTGTCTTGCCATGAATGGAGCCTTAGTGGGAGATTCTGATGAGGACTCAGAAGAAGAGAAAATCTGTAGAGAAAGCCTGAATCTTCTTAATGATTACCTAAGTGACGGTGACCAGAATGTTGGTAGAAATACAGACAGTAAAGGCTATTCTGATGAGGGCTTAGACACAATTAGGAATATATTATTGAAACTGAAGGAAAGGCCATCCTTGTTATACAGTGGCAAAAAAAGAAAAGCCAGATGCGGTGGCTCACATTTGTAATCCAACATTTTGGGAGGCTGAGGTGGGGGGATCACCTGAGGTCAGGAGTTCGAGACCAGCCTGACCACTGTGGTGAAACACTATCGCTACTAAAAATACAAAAATTAGCCAGGTGTGGGGGCGGGCACCTGTATTTCCTGCTACTTGGTACGCTGAGGCAGGAGAATCGCTTGAACCCAGGAGGCAGAGGTTGCAGTGAGGCAAGATCACGGCATTGCACTCCAGCCTGGGCAACAGAGTGAGACTCTGTGTCAAAAAATAAAATAAAATAAAATAAAATATAAATTTAAAAAATAAAATGGCAAAAAAAAAAACCCACAAAACACTTGGCTGAATTATGTTCATGTTTTGAGTCTTTGTAAAGGCAGAATTTAAGAGCCATCAACTGGGATACCTAACACAAGATATCTCTAAGCAGCAAAATGTTGAAGGAGCTACATGGCTTCTCTTACCTGCTTATAGTAAAATGAGGGATGAAAAAATGGTTTAAATATGAAGAGTATAATCAGAACCTAAAGATTTAGAAAATTCTCATACTGGCCATATAAAGAATAAAAATGTGTGTTCAGGAGAGAAAACTAAGGGTGTGGCCAAGCAACCATTTAATAAGGAGACTAGTATAGATAGAAGAAACGCAGGTGTTACTATCAAGACAATGAAAGAATGACCCCAAGGGCATTTCAGAGGTCTTCCAGGCTGCTATGTGCATCCAAGGCCCAGAGTGCCATGGCTGAAAGACAGTGCGGTTTCAAAGGAGGAGCCAGGGACACCCATGGACCCTCAAAGCTTGCTGTGCAAGGATGCCTCAGCTCTCCGCTTCCCGAGTTCAGGAGCAGTGCTCCTTGGCCCAGCCAGCTATGGCTCAAGCATGCCCAGGTGCAGCTTGGGCCAATTCTCTGAAAGGTACAAGTTGGAAACCTTGGCCACATCCTTGCGGTGCTAATTTTGCAGGTTTGCAGAGTGTAAGAGCTGGGGAGGCATGGCTGTCTCCACCTAGAATTCAGAGAATGTCTGACAGCCTTGGACCCCCTTAGCAGCAACTCGCCACAGGGGCGAGGCCACTACAGAGAGCCTCCACTAAGGCAGTGCTTAATGCAATCAGGCAGGTAGAGCTGCCACCAAGACCCCAGACCTTTAGGGCACTGACATGCAACACCAGCCTGGGAGGGCTACAGCCACCCAACTTCCACCAGTGAGAGCTATGGTGTGGGCTGTACCTAATTGTGTCTAAGACCCCCAGTGGGAGCAAATTCATGGGGGCATAGTCCCTGGGGGCTTTGAAGGCCCAGCCCCCTCCCCCAGCATGTCCAGAAGTAGGACATGGAGTGAAGTCTCAAGATTTAAGTTATTTATCCGGTAGGGTTTGGGACTTACTTGAGACCTGTTGCTTTTACCTTCTTTCCTATTGCTCCGTTTTGGAATGGCAGTGTCCAGCCTATCCCTGCCTCACCATTGTATTTTGAAAGCATATAACTTCTTTGATTTCACATGTTCACAGCTGGAGGGAAAGACTTGCCTCTGGGCAAGTCATGCATCGAGTCTCACTTATATTTTATTTAGATGAGACTCTCCTTCAAAATTCAAGAGTGTTAAGAGGTGGGAACTTTAAGAAGTGATTAGGCCATGAGGGCTTCTCCTTCCTTAATAGGATTAAGGCTCTTATAAAAGAAGCTTCACATAGTATTTTGCTTCTTGCCCTTCCACCTTCTGCCATGTGAGGACACAGTGACCTTCCCCTCCAGAGGAAGAGCCCTCAAAGGAAAACCAAATTTGCCAGCACCTTGATCTTGGACTTCCCAGGCTCCAGACTATGAGAAAATAAATATCTGCTTTTTATAAATTACCCAATCTCAGGTATTTTGTTGCAACAGCACAAGGCACTACAAAGATAGATACACGGAGCTAAAAGAACTGATTTAATTAGTATAATATTCTATTTTTGATGCATATGAAAAATCTATTTTTTTCTTCTTAATCTATATCTAATCCTCAACATAACCAGTTTTACCTATAGAAATTGGAATAAAACACTCTGTAAGTGGTATCTTCATCCAATATAACCCTGAGAATTTAAAAGCAAACGTCTAAAGAAATAATTTAATATAGTTTATAAACTAAGAAATGTTAAGGAAATTTAAAAATAATTCTCAGAAAAGAATGGCATATTATGATTGACCTTGTCATCAAAACAATTGTAAGTTCAATTGTATGAACAGTGGCTTTATTAGATTATTTTATGTTTTATGACCATTTAATTACTTTATAGGTTCAATAAAATTGGATTCTCTTTCCTACCAGAATATAATTGAACAAATCAAATTTGGATCTATGACCAGACCAAAAATGTTGTTTATCTAGATCAGATAAGTCCACTATTAAGAAGCAAGGACTATGTTTCTCATGTGGAAATGATGCCTACATACTCCTCCTAGGAAAAATTTCCTGATACCTGCTCTATGGCATATGAAGTCTCGGCCTTACAGATAGTAAAGAAAATCACTTCCACACGAAGAAGCCAACAATAGGTACCCACTGGGGCCTACTTGATGGTGAACAGTGGAGGAAAGTGACAATCAAAAAATCACCTAGCAGGTACTATGTTTATCACCTGGGTGACAAAGTAATCTGTACCCAAGCCCCTGTGACACACAATTTACCCATGTAACAAACCTACGCACGTACCCTGAACCTAAAATAAAAGTTGGAAGGAAAAATTTAAAAAGAATACTACTCCCAGTAGGCCAGGAACACCAACCAAGAAAGAGATCTCAGACAAAGATGACCTTTCACACTTGCAGGTTATATAGGAGAAAACCAGTAGTAGTAAATGGGATGGTTCTTAGTTCTTAATCCCAATAGACTTGTTAAGAACAATAAAATTCTTCAGTGACATAAAAGCAAATTACAGCCCCAGGTCTTTTAAATACTTTCAGATAAAAGTTAACTTTGAAGGCTTTAATATTTTGTGACTCCAAATGTTTTCACCCGACTAAAAAGAGGTCAAAATCTCTGAAATAAATGGTCACTTGAAACCAAATATCACTAAAAGAAAAATCACTGAAAGAGAATCACCAAATATCACTGAAAGAGAAAAATCAATAAGTATATTATATCGTCAGATTGACACTTTATTGGCAAGCACTTTACCATATGGAGGGAAAGCAAAACTTGGAAAGCTTAGAAGCAAAGCTAAACTTGGCACTGCTTTTAATAAGTGTCAGCACTTCATACACTGTGGTCAAAAAGAATACTGTATCCTCTGAGGAAAAAAATAATAATAGAAATTCTAACTGGTTTTGATTCCCTAAATAATAAAAATGTGAACATTTTGGACAAAATGTGATTTTTCTGATGTAAACAATGTTGTCCCTGATCTTTTCTATGCAGATGTGGAATCTGTGTTGTGGCCTTTGTTGATGTAATAATCACGCCACAGAGTTTCTGTTTTCCACTTTGATCAGATAGATGTAAACTCAGAAACTTGTCTAATTTTGCAGCATATTTTCTTTGAAAACACCTGGCATGTGTTAGTTGGTGAAACAGCCCTTCTTCTTCCCAGCCAACATATTCTTTCTTTTTCTAAATATTTATAGCTGAGTCCTGTGTTTTGACAAGCCTTATGTTGGTAGAAAGCTGGACAAACAAATAGACACATTTAGTGCCACAAATTGATCCTCTGTTGGTGAAGGACAATGTGAAATTATACAATAAGGGGTAAAACTAGTTAAAAAAAAATTAAACACACATGGGATTAAGTGTCAAATGAGTGATTAGGAATTAAACGCAAAAGGGCATCAAGAAAGCATAAGTCACTCCTGCTGAATGGTTGGACACCTCTTCTGAGAAGCAGCAGTTTTATTGCTAGAGACACTTAAGGTAAGTAGAGAAGAGGTCTCAAAAGGGGAGGAAGAACATGAGTCGAAGCACAGAAAATTAAAGCACTAACTTTTCTCTTTGTGAAATTGTTAATATTTTACTTGACTTCTCTGGCTCATATCTTTTTATAATATTTAAGTACTTCACATAAAAAGGGATCATTCTTATTATGAGAAAAATTTTAGAGGTTAAAAGAAAGGTCATACTATGTCTCGGAATTCGAAGTTATAGGATCTTCAAGGAACTTGAAAAAGCTCTTCATTTATTATTAGACAAAGTAAAGTTAAACTCATTATTGTCTGGCTAGAGAATACTAAAAATGTTACAAAATTTTTCTAAATCAAATTACATGTTCTCCAAACATGAACAGAGTTTTACAATGAGAGAGAAAAAAAAAAAAAATCAGCCTTTTTTCCTCTGCTAAGACCAAAGACATTCAGTACATGCTCACTGCAGATTCCCATTTGATCTTTATCCTACTATTGACATTTGTAGGTGGGATTTTTGCTTTGGATGCTCTGCTGCCAAGGGATTGGTAGTGGAAGTTGAGTTCATGTTGTTTCCCTTTATGCTTAATTTTTAATGACAACTCTCTGAATTACCAGATTGTGTCAATTACCCTCCAAGAAATCTAATTTTGTTAATGAAATTAGTTGCTTGGAAGAGAAACATAAGCATTAATTTCAGTTTAGCAGCTTCTCTTTGAGCTGCAGCAGGAGCTACTTGATGGAATTGCCAGCACTTGATAAGAGTTTATTGGTCCTCACACTCAAATCAGATCAGTGCTGTCCCAACAACTCTGAGGCTAATGACATGGCACGTGGCAGTAGATCTGGAAAACAAACTTCCCAAACTTCAATGATGCATATGGCAATTTCTCTGAAAACAAATAACATGGCATAATTTTTTAATTATCCCAAGTCTAAAACTCATAAGTAACAAAGTAAGTGAAATATTAAAGAAATTATCCATGATAGTTCAAGATCAAAGCACGTTTTTCCAGAATGCCTCCCTAGATCAGCCTAAAAAGTAAGTTTTATTTGACCTATCAAGATTGTTTCCTATTTATTTTACTTTATTAATAGAAAACTCTTGGTGCAGTCTATATTCTGACTTGTTATGGCTTTGAACAGATCATGGCAGTGGCAGTGTATAATGGTCATCTATTGCAGCAAAGTCACAGGACAACTTTTTATTCACCCATTTATTTGCCCATTTTTATTCCTAATAAGTTTGAATATTATTTCCTTGCCATAAAAATACAAAAAGTCCACCATCGTTCTGAAATGTAAAATATTTATATTTACCACTATATGGTAGTACACTGAATTCTTAAAATGGAAAACAGCAAACTTTCATATCTCTCAAGAATTGCAGACATCAACCTCTTCCTATGACCTACTACACAATCAATATTTATTGAGCACCTACAATACACCAGGCATTGCTGTTCCCAGGATACAGCAATAAATAAAAACCAAGTCCTGCCTTTCCTGGTGCTGATGTTCTGATGAAGAGCATTTAGGTACAATTTCTGTCCCTGAGGAGCTCTGGCCCAGACACTAAAGAGAGCCAGAAAAGCATCCCAGAGGAGACTCCATTTTTTTTGAGACAGAAAAATTGAGCATAAGTGAAGTCATCATAGGTAATAGGAAAATACAATGGTGATGAGGAAAGGCTTTGCAGAGGAGGTGATGCCTGAGCAGGTCTTCAAGAATGAATACAAATCCAGAGAGAAGCACCCAAGGCAAAAAGAAAGCTAATGCTAAGGCAGGGAGGCAGGAACAAGGACACTGAATTGTGAGGGAAAGGGGTGTAAGTCCCCAGCTGATTATCAGCTGAAGGGCTCTTGGGAGTGGGAGGAGCCAAGAATGAAAGTGTGGGTAGCCCCTGAATCTGGTGGGCCTGTGGGTCATTTCCAGGGATTTGAGGATCTTTCTTTCACTAGCCTCTCCTCTCATAAAGGGAAACAGATTAATAAAATAACATGTTTGGATAATTGAATGTTTTTTTTTAAGGTGGAGTCTTGCTCTGTCGCCCAGGCTGAAGGGCAGTGGTGTGATCTCCGTTCACTGCAACCTCTGTCTCCCAGGTTCAAGCAATTCTCATACCTCAGCCTCCCAAGCTGCTGGGATTACAGGCATGCACTACCATGCCCAACTAATTTTTCTTTTTTCTATTTTTAGTAGAGACAGGGTTTCACTTTGTTGGCCAGGATAGTCTTAAACTCCTGACCTCAAATGATCTGCCCACCTTGGCCTCCGAAAGTGCTGGGACTACAGGCATGAGCCGCTGCATCTGACCTGGATAATTGATTTATAAATAGTTATCTGTTATTCACACATATATACATACACACATACACTTTTTCTTACATTTCATTTTTAAGGCAGTTAGAAAAGTTTTAAAATTGCAACTTCAAAATTAATTATAATTAATATTTGTATAATACTTGGTACAATAGACGTTATACACTATACAATGAACTCTATAACACTATAAAAATACTGTCTCATATCTTCTTATTCAGTTAACTATTATCAAAGTAATGCTACAAGGTAGAAAATGTGTGATTTCTTCATTTTACAGATTAGGAAAATAGGCCAAAAATCTGTTTTCACTGGGTCAGTATTCAAACAGTGCCCTTCTCCCTCCAAATATTGAGATCTTTCTACCATACTAGATTAATTTGTATGTAAAGCCCACTTGTTTTATTCCAATAAAAAAATCCTTTTTAATGGAAACCTTTGAGATCTGTAACCCCGTGCTCTCTTGGGTCTGAATCATAAGTGTGCTAATACCCTGCCCATTGGGCCATACCTCCACTCTGCAGGGAGTACTACCTAAGAGAGACTCTCCATCATATTCCTCCAAACCTTTGCACTTCCCTACTGCATTGCTCTCCTGTTCCAAACTTTGCTCCAATCTTTAAAGCAATTCATGTTTTCCTTTTGTCAATGTTAACTTGGGCAAACTTGTGGGTTTCAGCATCTCCTATTCAAGCTCCCCTTGAATGCAGTTATTTTGTTTACTTAGACTGCTGTGTAGGACCCAAACTTTCCCCTTGACAAAGCACAATTCTCTTAGGAAATAAAGTAATTACTCACGTGAAACAGTTTTAGAAAACAATTCAAAATGGTAGGTAATAAAAGATTCAGTTAAGTACACTCTCCCTCTATCTTGATTACAATTGATTTTTAAGTAAGTCCTTAGAAGAACTTTATACAGTTTTCACTTATTGGTTAAAATACACTAGTTCATCTATGTATCTGAGGATTTTTCTACTCTATCTAAGACGTTGTATGACAAATAACAATATGTAGGAACTCTTTTGCTAACAAGGTATTATAACGTTGTTGAATTTCAAGGTAACACTAGACATTTGAGTTAAAATGAAATGTAAATTCTTACCAAATCAAATTCTTATGAAAATTATGAATTTATTGCTATTATGTGAGTTATTCATAAGCAAGTATGTTACTGTGTGTATGTGTATATTCATCAATATTCACAAGGGGAGTGGTGGTTGAGCCATTCAGTTAGTACTAAACTGTTGGAGGAAGGAAGGTAGGCACTTCTGTCCAGACTCATCGTTTATCCATGCCAGAATCATCCCTTGTGTTCCATCTCCTTCAGGACTGGTTCTCTCCCTCTTGTTTAACTCCTGCAACTCCTGTCTGGCTGAGACCGAGGGAAACTCAGTTGAGTCTCCCATGAACATTTCCCTTTTCTATGCTGCTTTGCTACATGCAGGAATCACTCTTCCTACTTTTCTGACACCCCAGAGGAGTTCAAGAAACTAACTCTAAGTCAGTTGTAGGTCAATCTGTCTAGATACACTGTTCAGATGTCTATTTCTGTCTCTGTGTATGCTAAGCCTGAATTTCCTCTCCAGGAAATGAAGGTCCATGAAAAGGATCCTCTGCTCTTTGATCTTCAGACGTTTGTGGGTTCGTTCCCATGACATCCACAGATCCTGGTTTCTTAGGGACCACAGCATTTACTCACTCCTGATTCCTCTTTCGTCTCTCCTGCTTTACCTGTGTCAAAGAAGTGGTCATCTAGTCTGGCAGGTAACCCTGGTGGCAGACAGATGGGGCAAAATGTTACTATTCTTTACATCACTTTGAGCATTTTGTATTATCCAAATTTTATATTCACTTTTTGAGTCCTAAACTTTTGAAATCTCAAATATTAAGAATTAACCTCTTGTTTTCCCTGCTTTTGGCTGGCTTTTTGTTCCCTTAGGCAATGATGCAAAATGCCCAGCTGACTAAATAGGGTTCTCAGGTAAAAGGAAGTACAAAAAAGGCAGCAATTATGATAGTATTCCTTCATACCACTGGTAATTTATGATAAGCCATGTGTACAACTATTTACTAACTTCAAATGTTAATAGACCTGATCATTTACTGTATGAATATTTGTAACTTTTACATTACATGCCTTTCTTATGGATTTCAAATTCTTTCTGAAGATATAAAACAAAGCTTTGTTTATTAAAAGAAATCTTCACATGTAACAACTGTTAAATTGAGCCTAACGGGTGGTGAAAGGGTAAGCTACGCATATATATTTGAAAATGTTTCTATTTTCTCAAGGCTGAGAAATCCTGCGTCTTGTGTTCTGAAGAGTGGGCTCTGATGAGCAAATTAAGGCATTCCCATCTGCACTTTTCGATTTCCTCCTCCATCTCAACGTTTTCCCCACCTTTATTTTCTCCTTTCCTTTGTGCTGGATTTGAGAAAGAATTGTCCTTCCCCTTTGCCAAACAGAATCTCTCTTTTTGCTGGTACTTCTGACCCCCTCACCTTCCTATATTCCAGGAGCTTGCATTGCAGTACAGCAGGGAGTATAGAATTTGTTATCACCCATGGACTCATCGCCTGGCCCTGTCACTTTTTAGCTGTGTGATGCTGTGCAAGCTACTTAATATCCCACAATTCAACCTTTACCTTTGAAAAATTGATTCATAAAAGTAAGATGTTTTATCATTGCCTCTCTTACTTTCTTACATTTTCACTGTTTCTCATACTGATTGTGCTTCTTCTCCAACAAATATTCTCGGTTATCTCTGAATCTGAATGAAAACAAGAGTCCCTCCCCCTTGCTGCATGATCTCCTTACCACCCTGTGCCTCTCCCTTTACCAGCAAATTTTTGAAAAAATAGTTGTTCCTGAAATCTTTTCTTAATAACCCCAAATTTGTTTATTTTGACTACTGATGTTATTGAACTTAATCCTTCAACAGTAACAGTGACCTTCTAATCACAAAGCCCCTATTTTGTGAAATTGTCTTTTCCCTATTTTTAAGCTCCTTGAAACATCGGTACCATTTAACACTGTTGGATCCCTTATTTGCTTAAAGTAATTTATTCCACAGCCACTATCATTGTGCCATATCTGTGTATCATTGACTGATCCCTCTTTCTCTTCTACCTACAAATTTAGCTGCTTTTAAAGTTTCTTTTTTTGACCTTCTCCTATTTGATGTACACAATCATTCCTAAAATTTCACCAAATCTAACACCTCTATCTGAATGACCCAAAAGGTGTGGTGTCTCCACACTGAATTAAGAATTTTACGATTTACATGCCTTACGATTTACATCCACCACACCCTTGAATTCAAAACATCCTACAAACCAAAGACATCCCACTCCTCCCAAACCAGCCCTTCTCAACTGTGCATGAAAGATACTGACATTCTCCCTGGCAACGTGATTCGAATCTTAGAGTTACTTCCTCTCCTTCCACTTCCTACCACCTCCTACCGTCAGTCAGTCAACAGTCCTTATAAATTCTGGCTCCATAATATTTTCACATTTATCACTGTCTTCCAGTTTAATTGTTACCACTGTGGCTCAGGGCTTTATTACTTCTTATCTGAACTATTATAATAACCTCTTAATTTGTTCTAACTCATCCTAAGTCTCTTCCTCTAGCTTCGCACCCCCCTCATTTTCTTGACTAACCCATCACCAGTGCCAGAAAAATCCTCAGTTTAATTTTTAAAAGTATTTATGAATCAGAAACTTGCAACAGAGAGAAAAGAGGAATTAGCATTTTGGTGCAACAGCTGGATACCATGCTGTATATTTTACTGCATTATCTCATTTAATATTCAGAACAAATTGTGATGGACATACTTGGGTGCCCATGCAATATTCATTTCCTCCTTCCTCCTTCTAAATAGAGCCCTGATTTTATTCAAGTTACCACAAGCCCTCCCCGTGTTGCCGCAAAGGAGAATTCTAATTAGTTTGTGCTGGTCAGCTTCAGATTTGTCTGGCTATTGTTATTGATATAACGGTAATTGTAAATCCTAAAATGTCTCAGAAGGGTAAAGGGAAGAACTGGTATTTCACTGTTGGCTAAGATTCTCTCTTAGAGAGCATCTTGCCCAGGTAGCCCCAGCCACCAATTTGGCACCACAAGAAGAGCCAAACTAAGTAGAAAGTTGACAAAAACAAGGGATGAATGAGAGTCAGAGTGACATGCTGTACCTCCATCCCTCTGGGCTGTTCATTAAGTGAGGTAGTATCTTTCCTAATTTGTGATTTAGAGTTGTGTAGTCTATTACTTGAAGCCGAAATGTGCCTATGAGCAACCTTATGATATGGAGATAGGCTCAGAGAAGCCTATGTTTACATGCCTGGTATCAGCAGAGCCTAAATTTGAAACCATATTTGATTGATTACAAAGACCTTGCTTTTTTCACATTATCTGACTAGGACTTTAATCAGCCCAAAACCTATAGAAATATTTTACAAATGTATGGAGTACTACTTTTTATTATGCACCATTGAAGTGTTTTATGAGTATTAACTCACTGACTTCTTAAAATAACTCTATGGGACCCAGATATTATCCTCATTTAACAAAGACTGAGAGAGGTCAAATAACTTTCTCAAAGTCACATAGCAAGTAATTATCAGAATATGGAATTGAACCAAAGCATTCTGACTCTAGAACTCCTGCCCCTAATCACTGGGCTTACACATTTCTTCATGTATATTTTGCACATACACAATCTTTAAAAAATAGGTATGTTGCTTTGGTACATTATATTTATGAGAAGAGTTGTGAGAACCTCCGCATGAGAAAGCTGGCTTACAGTAGCAATTTCTGTATATACCAGAGAGAGGCTAGCAGGAGGATGGAAGGAGGGGCTATTTGAATGAAAACATGGGCTATGAAATGAAGTAATCTTTTGGCTGAATTGGAGGAAGCTCCAAGTCTCACATCAGGGGTGAGGCCTTGTAATATTGTTGGCAGTGGGGTTCTCAAGGAAACCTTCACTTATGGCTTAAGTGTGAATTTGCAATGATACCTAGAGACCCAGGCCAGCTGCTCTATGGGGTCCTCCACAGTACTGGAATTAATTCCAAATTCCTCAGCCTAGAATTTATATTCTGCTTCCAATCTACTTTTCCAGCCTTCCCTTAGTGCCCTTCCCATCCTTCTCTTTTATACCTCCCATTTCTTCTACTTAAACTTAGTTAGTGAAAGGCTGTTTTAAATTAGTACTGATAATTTCATCATTGAAAAATTTAACTTGCTTATAGATAATTTTCAAAACACAACTAGCATCTATTTACTAGAAGCAGAAATAACCTCAACAGTTGGATATCTTTGTCATAATGCAATGGAACATATGGTGAGGGCAATGCTAGAATCCTAGAAAATGAGGTTAGCTCAGTGGGAAACTCTGTTTTATATTTCCAAAAAACTCTGTTTAAGTTCTACTCAACTAACAAATGAAATAAGGTCCTGTTCATGCTACATCATGGAAATGTGCACTATCTGTCCTCACTCCTAAAGAGAAGCCAGGGGCACAAATTAAATAGGCCTGGTAGAGCTTCACGCATCTGTAATTTAATAAACTAACTGGAGAATAACAGCTACAGGGTGTATACCTAATCTTTGATTTGTTTTTCACTGTGGATGTAAAATAACCCCTCCCTCCAAAGCTTCTGTTTAGTGTGATATCTTGAGAATAAGTGAAATGTAATGTATTATCTTCATTTAATAATAGTACATGATTAAGGTACTGTTTGTCACTTGAATAGTAGGTCTCATCAAAAGGTAATAATCTACTTTTTTTCTTAGCATTAGAAATGTTATATCTGAACAAGATGAATATTGGGCATCCATCTTTCTTTTTTAACTGTCACTAAGACACTGGGGAGACCATAAACAGTAAGAAAAATTAACTGTATCACACAGTCAGTAATTTAAGGAGCAGGGAAATATTTTCAGGTCATCATCAATCTGAATATTTTCCTTTTACAACAGAAAACCAAGTGATTTAAAATCTTTCCACATACACAAGGCATACCAGAGATAGAATTCAGGGGGGAAAAAAAAAAGAACAAAATCTGGTGCTATCTGGGAGTTTTGCAAGTTTTGTTAAGCTTTCTGGGTTCCCAACAGGAAGGTAATTCACATTGCATATGGCATTGCAGCACAGTAAATTTTATTAATGGAAACCTATTATCTATCCAGTTGGAGAAATGGAGAGGGCAAATAGGTTAAAATTTTTCTGTTAACTATTAATTAATGTGCCTCAAGGTGGTCTCCTTCCCATTAATTTCATTGTACTACAGGAAAATATGGTAAGAGCAGCTGTACGTGTTAATCAGTGCTACTTGCAAAATACTACAAGATAGAGACCTGAATGTCTCCCTGAAAATCAATGACAATAACAACACCACCATCAGAGCAGAAACTATTAAACACTGCCCATGCCAGCACATATACTATGGCTAATTCTAACAACATCTGTGTTTCTAACTAGATTGGTGTTTGTGTTAGAATAATCAAATCAAGAAAATGCCTTATACTCAGCCATGGTCTACATCACATATTGTAGCAAGAAGAACATAAATTAATGTATGCAAATAAAATTCAGATTACATTGATTTTATTTTGGTTTGGGAATATGTGACTATTACCAGGTTTTTTTAGAGAAAGAACATTTATCAACTTGCTTTAAAGCAGCTGTAACAAGGAGAAACCAGGATCTTAAAAAGTATTTTAAACAAATTAAAAACATGATGTATTAGGACTTTTTATTTTGAAAGTGACAAGGACACATTCTATCCAGTTTAAGAAAGGAAGAGAATTTATTGCTCAAGTAATTGGAAAGGGAAGAGCTAGTGTCAGCTTCAGAGATGAGTGAGATACAAAGATCATCATGTCCCTCTTTTTCTTATTTTCATTTTTATTTTCTCTCTTCCTTTACTTCCTTGTTTCAAACAACTTTTTTTTTTTTTGTGATGGCTTCATCCTCTTCTATGCAGATATTTTCTCCATGTGTAGTTGCACATGAATACATATATGCAGGCAAACTAGAATAGAATGGTTGGAGTAAGAGAGGAGGAATTTCCCAAAGAAAGTTGGGGGATTGGAAAGGAAACTGTTACAAGAAGAGCAAGAGTTGGACAGAAACCCGAAAGAATAGAAGTCTGCATTATTGCTTCTCAGTGTGATCAGCAGCATCCACATCACCTGGGAAATTGTTAGAAATGTATATTCTTCAGACTGACTGAATGAAACTCTGGGGGTGGGTCCCAGCAATCTCTTTTCACAAGTCCTCTAAATGATTATGATGGATACTAAGGTTTGAGAACCACTCTTCCACATGAAGGTTCCAGATTATCATCATAAACATATACCTCTATATCCAACTGTCCCATGTGTACCTTAAGTTGTACCAGTTTGATAGAGCTTATCATAAAGTCCCAAAGTTGCTCCTCCTTCGGTATTTGTGTTCTCAGTTAATACCTCCACAGTCCATCTGGAAACTTTGAGCTCCAGCCTAGAGTTCTCCTACCCTAACCTTCACTTCCAATAAACTGGAAAATCTTGCCTATTTGACTTCCTATACATTAATATCAATCTCTTTACTGATCTCTCTGGTATCTGCCCTTCCCATAACTCCAAATTCATTTCTCCTCTATAAACAAAATTATTTCATTAAAGTGCAAATCTGACAATGTCTCACCTCTGTTAAAATATTCACAAGCCTCGCAGAATAAATCCTGCAGAAGAAACTGCACAATCTTTAGCTAACGCACTGACTATCTGAGCCTCTACTTTGCTCTCCCCCAATTGTAAGTTAAGCTTCAGAGATCTATAAGCTCCCCAGGTTCTATTTTTAAAATCGTGCTATGTTTTTATATGCTAGGGAGTAGGTCCCCAGTTTTCATCAAATTCTTATTGACCCAAAAAGTTTAAGAAATATCAATACCGTAGACAGAAAAGTAATTTTCGTTGTCACGTACATGTTTATGATTGAGAGTACCCTGAAAACAAAAAGTTAAGACTAATTTAACACATCTTTAAATATAAAATGGTTCATGTGCTTTTAAGAGAGTGATGCTATGGGTAAATATAGATAATCTGTGTAGAATTAACCATGGTGAAAAAGATTTTTCACAAAGGCAAAAATATCATTGTTCTACTTGTGTTGATTAGACTCATGCTAATTATTTCCTGGTAAACTTACTGGAGAAGTTGAAATACAAACTAAAACCAAATAATGATTTGGAAAAAAAGAATGCATTTAATGTGAATATAGATTTGATAGGAAGACTGGATAAGGACTGCAATAGCTATTTTGGGAGTCATGCAGCATATTTTTCATTAAATTCCATCATTTTTCTAACATCCTACAATTCCTACCTTTCCCATTCTTAGTGATGGATGTGTAATGTAAGTATGAACAATTACCGTGATCAATTTTCCTATCACAGTGATTAACTGTAGAGAGAGTGTTTAAAAAACAGAGACAAACAGAGGCCTTTCCTAAATTGATAAATGGATATTGGAAACAAATTCTCTTTCAACTGAGTGTGCTAAAACACGGCCATGTAAATCTAAGCCTGCTAGTGGCAATACATAGAACGTGTCAGTAGGAGAAAATTGAGCCAATAGATGAGGAAAACTGAAACAGGTAAAGCAGAGAGAGAGGGAGGAAAAAGAAGCTTTGAAGGTATGGAACGAACTCTTGAACTGTTAGATTTATCTTCTTAAAGTTAGATTTACTTTGGACTTTCTAGCTATATTGGTTAGCACATTCTTTGTTGCTTGAACTATGTTAAGTAGGATTTGAATTATGGTTGTTCTTCAACTTATAATAGGATTACATCCTGATTGACTCATTATAAATTGATCACATTTAATATACCCAGCCTACTGGACATCATAGCTTAACTTAGCCTACATTAACCATATTCGGAGCACTTACATTAACCTACATTTGGGCAAAATCATCTAACAAAAAACCTATTTTATATTACAGTGTTGAATATCTCATGTAATTTATTAAATATTGTACTAAAAGAGAAAAACAGAATGGTTGGTGGGAACTTTAAATATAGTTTCAATTTAATGTGTATGCTTTTGCACCATCACACAGTTGAAAACTCATAAGTCGGGGACCATCGGCACTTTGATTAGAATCATTCGCAATAGAAACATATCTGTCTAATATACTAGAAATCTGACTCCATGCTTTGCTGTCTTTCTGTTTTTCACGGAGACAGATCCCAGGTCTAAACGCTAGCCAAACCCCCTTGTCTTAGAGGAGCTCACCCTTTACTGCTGATGAAAGCTCCATGATGAAGTACTTTCCTGGTGATACTCAGAGATCATTTGCTATGTTAATGTTTTTCTTGCTCAAATTTCAACAAACATTATTGGTGGGTGCTCTATTTAGGCTATATACAAAGCACCAAAAGAACATAGAATGATGGAAGCAGCATGAACTCCTCAAAATTGCCAATATCAGCTCTAAAATGAAAACAGACATCATCTTCATACATCAGAAGAATGAATACTGTTAAAATTACCATACTACTCAAAATTATCCACAGATTTAATGTAATCCCCATCAAATGACATTCTTCACATAAATAGAAAAAGCTATCCTAAAATCTGTATAGAACTGTAACACTTTGACTAGACAAAGTAATCTAAAGAAAAAGAACAAAGTTGGAGACATCACATAACCTGACTTCAAAATATACTACAAGTCTACAATAACAGAAACAGCATGGTATTTGTATAAAAGCAGACACACAGACCAATGAAACAGAATAGAGAACCCAGAAATAAATCCATATATTTATAACCAAAAGATCTCTTGACAAAGGTGCCAAAAACATACATTAGGGAAAAGACACCATCATTGATAAATGGTACTAGAGAAATTGGATATCCATATGCAGAAAAATGAAGCTAGACCCTTATCTCTCACCATATACAAAAATCAACTCAAAATGGATTCAAGACTTAGATGTAGACCAGAAAATGTTTACTATAAAAAAGACCAGAGACTATAAAACTACTGGAAGAAAACATAGGGGGAAAATGTTAGGATACTGGCCTATGTAAAGATGTTATGACTAAGACTTCAAAAGCACAGGCAACAAAAAGAAAAATTCACAAATGGGACTATATGAAACTAAAAGGTTCTTGCACAGCTAAGGAAACAATCAACAGATTGAAGAGACAACCTGTAGAACAGAAGAATTTGCAAACTAGTCATCCAACAATGAACTAATATCTATATTATGCAAGGATCTCAAACAATTCAATAAAGAAGTTTTGAAGGTATGAAACTTTGAAGCTAATAATCCTTTAAAAAATGGGCAAAGGATCTGAATTGACATTTCTCAAAAGATGACATGAAAATAACCAATAGTACATGAAAAAATGCTCAACACCACGAATCATCAGGGAAATGCAAATTAAAAGCACAATGAGATATCAACTCATAACAGTTCAAATGACTATTATCAAAAAGACAAAGTATAAAAAATGTTGATGAGGATTCAGAGAAAAGGGAACTCTTACACACTGTTGGTAGCAATGTAAACAAGTACAGCCATTATGGGAAATATTATGGAGGCTTCTTTAAAAACTAAAAATAAAACTACCATATAATTCCCACTATTATTACTCCAAAGAAAAGAAAATGATTATATCAAAGAGATAATTACATCCCCATGTTTATTGCAGCACTATTCACCATAGCCAAGATATGGAATCAACCTAAGTGTCTGATAACAGATGAATACATGAAGAAATATATACATAATAGAATACTATTTGGCCATAAAAAAGGAAAGAAATTCTGCCATTTGCAGCTACATGGATGGATTTGGAGGTCATTGCATTAGTGAATTAAGCCAGGCAAAGAAAGACGAATATTGTTCTCACTCATATGTGAGAGGTAAAAAAGTTGATCTCATGGAAGTAGAAAGTAAAATGATAGCTACCAGGGGCTGGGAAGAATGTGTGTGTTTGGAAGTGGGGAGGATGAGGAGAGGTAAGTTAATGGGTACAAATTGACAGAAGGAATTAATTCTAGTTTTTTATATCATAGTAAGGTGACTATAGTTAACAATAATTTATTGTAAATTTTTAATATATTTAATATTATATTTAATAATATAATATTAATAGTAATTAATAGTATTTATTATTTATTATATATCTATTATATATTTATTATGTATTTATTTATATGTTATATATTTATAATATATGTATTAAATAATAAATATAATATTTATTAATAAAAATATTAATTAACAATAGTAAATATTGTATATTTTTAAATAACTAAAAGATTTGAAATGTTCTCAACACAAAGAAATGATAAATGTTTGAGGTGATAAATATCCAAAATACCTAAATTTAATTTTTATACATTGTGTGCAGGTACCAAAATTTCACATGTATCCCATAAATATCTACAACTGTTATGTATCAATTTTTAGAAAGGTAAAAATATTTGCCAATACCAGCTCTGTAGGTTTTGACTAATTACTTAAGCTGCTAAGTCTAGCTTTCCTTGCTAGTTAAATGGGTATACTATCTAGTTTACAATACTATATGAAAAGATAAGGTTAATAATACAGGCTATTACTGTGTCTATCACATATTTGTACCCAATAAATATTCTTTGTCACAGATACATATATGCAAATAGAAGGGAGACCAATGGTCTTTGCTTGGAAGCACTGTGAATCCACATAGAAGGTTACTCATGAACTGAGCCTTGGACAGTAATCAGGATTTTGCCAGATAGGAAAAGTAAAGAAGGACATTACAGTTAGAGAATGACATGATGCTAGTTATTCTTCATTCACCTCTATAGATTCCTCGTCTGCCCACCTCTTTATAACCTGGAAGAATGGCCTGTAGGAACTGCATTACCCAGGCTTCCTTATCCACCAGCTTCTGCTGGAATCAGCCCAATGGCAGGCACATGCAGGATAAAGGAAGGTTAAAAGAAAGACTGTTTAAGGTATTTATCTTTTCAGATCACCTAATTCTGAAAATGGCTACAACTCTCGCTGGTTTCCAGTAACAAACTCAGGTCTAGAGGCAGTAACAGCTTTCCAATATTGCTGGCTAATATGCACCTCAGTGCTCTTTGTTGCTTTCCCTCTCCTCTCCCCACATCTTTCTAAACAGTCCCTATATTTAGCCTTCTCCAGATTCAACCCTATAAGTATATGTTTCTTTCATTCCAGTACCCAGACATTTACAACATGTAGATCATAGGGAGCAAAAATACATGGTTTATTTAGGGAATGATAAATAGTTCAATTTTCCCCCGTTTTCAAAATAACAAAAATGAATAAAATACAAAAAACAACCCTCCTAATATTCTTCTGGAACCATCACCCTTTTTCTCCTTTCCCATCATCAAGTCTTACTATCGAAAAAGAAGGGGGGAGTTTATACTGAGTCACCCAACTCTTCACTCCTTTTCAGTCAGGCTTCAAGGCCACCCTTCCCCAACGTTTCTTGAAAATACTATTCAAGTGCCTGTAACAACAGCTTCTGAACTATAGATATCCTTCTTCAGATTTAGAAAGTTCCCTTCAATTTCTAATTTCCTGAGAGTGATTATCATAAACAGTGTTGAATTTTATCAAATATTTATTTGCATCTATTGAGATGATCATATGGGTTTTTACCTTTATTCTGTTAGGGGTAAATTATATTGGTTAATTTTCAAATATTAAATAATTCCTGCGATAAACCTTACTTAGTCATTTTTCATGTTATACATAACTGGATTCCATTTACCATTTTTTTTTTAAGAATTTTTTAGTCGATGTTCACTAGGAACACTGGTTTATAATTTTCTTTCTTACTGTCCTTTTCAGGTTTTGGTATCAGAATTACCCAGACTCAAAAACTAAATTGAGAAATATTCCTTACACAATTTCTCTCAGTTTACTCCCTAAGCCTTTCTCTCATAGTGTTCTTTCTTTCCAGCCATTTTATTTTTCCACTTCTAATTCTGTGACCATTGTTCAAATTCTAGAGTTAGATAAGATTTTACTAATTGTCTTAGTATATAGTAAATATATATATGCACACACATATGTTTTTATATATAATATATATCTATATAAACATATAGAATATATAAACATATAAACATATATGTTTACATTATGTTAATGTATGTTAACATATGCTAACATTATAGATGTTAAACATATATATTATAATATATAAACATATATAATATATACACATATATAATATATAATAAATTATATATAATATATTATATAATTATATATAACATATAATATATAATTATATAATATATAATTATAACATATAATTATATATTATACATAAACATATATTATATGTTATATATATATTTTTGAGCTTTTAGTTTAGGTTCAGGGGTACACGTGCAGGTTTGTTACATAGGTAATCCTGTGTCACAGGGGTTTGCTGTCCAGATTATTTCCTCACCCAGATACTAAGACTAGTAGCAAATAGTTATTTTTCCTGCTCCCCTCCCTCCTCTCACCCTCCACCCTCTGGTAGTCCCAGTGTCTGTTGTTCCTCTTTTTGTGCTCATAAGTTCTTATTATTTAGCTCCCACTCATAAGTGAGAACAGTATTTAGTTTCCCGTTCCTGTGTTAGTTTGCTAGGGATAATGGCCTCCAGCTCCACCCATGTTCCTGCAAAACAAATGATTTTGCTTTTTTTGTTATGGCTGCATAGTATTCCATGGTGTGTGTTTGCCACATTTTCTCTATTCAATCTGTCATTGATGGGCATTTAGGTTGATTCCATGTCTTTGCTATTGTGAATAGTGCTGCAATGAACATATACATACATGTGTCTTTATGATAGAATGATTTATATTTCTTTGGGTACATATTTAGTAACAGGATTGCTGGGTCAAATGGTAGTGCTATTTTTAGCTCTTTGAAGAATTTTCACACTGCTTTCCACAATGGTTGAGTTAATTTACACTCCTACAAACAGTGTATAAGCATTTCACTTTCTTCACAACCTTGCCAGCCTCTGTTTTTTTGTTTTTTTTTTTTGGTTTTTTAGTAATAGCCATTCTGACTGGTGTGAAATGGTATCTCATTGTGGTTTTAATTTGAATGCCTCTAATGATTACTGATGTTGAGTTTTTTTTCATATGCTTGTTGGCCACATGTGTGTCTTATTTTGAAAAGTGTTCATGTCCTTTGCCCACTTGTTAATGGGGTTGGTTATTTTCTTATAAATATGTTTGCCTATACATGCTGGATATTAGACCTTTGTTGAATGCATAGTTTGCAAAAATTTTCTCCCATTCTGTAGGTTGTCTCTTTACCCTGTTGATGGTTTCTTTTGCTGTGCAGTTGTTCTTAGATTCCATTTGTGAACTTTTGCTTTTGTTGCAATTGCTTTTGGCATCTTTGTCATGAAATCTTTGGCTGTTCTTATGTCCAGAAAGATATTACCTAAGTTTTCCTCCAGGGTTTTTCTAGTTTGGGGTTTTACATTTAAGTCTTTAATCCATCTTGAGTTTATTTTTGTATATTGTGTAAGGAAGGGGTCCAGTTTCATTCTTCTGCATATGGCTAGCCAGTTATCTCAGCACTGTTTATTGAATAGGGAATCCTTTTCCCATTGCTTGTTTTTGTCAGATTTGTTGCAGATCAGATAGTTGTAGGTTTGTGGCCTTATTTCTTGGCTCTCCTGTGTTCCATTGGTCTATGTATCTCTTTTTGTACCAGTACCACGCTGTTTTAGTTACTAATAGCTCCGTAGAATAGTTTGAAGTTGGGTAATTTGATGTCTTCAGCTTTGTTCCTTTTGCTTAGGATTGCCTTGGCTATTTGGGCTCTTTTTTGTTTCCATACAAATTTTCAAATAGTTTTCCTAGTTCTGTGAAGGATGTCTTTGGTAGTTTGATAGGAATAGTATTGAATCTGTAAATTGCTTTGGGCAGTATGGCCATTTTAATGATATTTACTTTTCCTATCCATGAGCATGAGCATGGAATGTTTTTCCATTTGTTTGTGTCGTCTCTGGTTTCTTTGGGCAGTGGCTTTGTAACTCTCATTGCACATACCTTTCACCTCCCTGGTTAGCTGTATTCCTAAGTATTTTATTCTTTTCGTGGGAATTCTGAATGGGATTGCATTCCTGATTTGTCTTTCAGCTTGGTTGACATTGTTGTATAGGAATGCTAGTGATTTTTTTACATTGATTTTGTATCCTGAAACTTAGCTGAAGTTGTTTATCAGATCAAGGAGCTTTGGGACCAAGACTACGGGGTTTTCTAGATATAGAATCATGTCATCTACAAACAGGGATACTTTGACTTTCTCTCTTCCTATTTGGATGCCCTTTATTTATTTCTCTTGTCTGATTGCTCTGGCCAGGACTTCCAGTACTATATTGGCTAGGAATCGTGAGAGAGTGCATCCTTGTCTTGTGCCAGTCTTCAGGGGGAATGCTTCCAGCTTTCAACCATTGAGTATAATATTGGCTGTGGGTTTGTCATAGATGGCTCTTATTCTTTTGAGGTATGTTCTTTCAATACCTACTTTGTTGAGGGTTTTTAACATGAAAGGATGTTGAATTTCATCAAAAGCCTTTTCTGCATCTATTGAGGTAGTCTTGTGGTTTTTGTTTTCAGTTCTGTTTGTGTAATGAATCACATTTATTCATTTTCATATGTTGAGCCAACCTTGTATCCCAGGAATGAAGCCTACTTGATCATGGTAGATTAACTTTTTAACGTGCTGCTAGATTTGGTTTGCAAGCACTTTGTTGAGCATTTTTGTATCAATGTTCATCAAATATATTGGCCTGAAGTTTTCTTTTTTTGTTGTGTCTCTGCCAACTTTTGGTATCAGGATGATGCTGGCCTCATAGAATGTGTGGAAAAGAGGCCCTCCTCGAGTTTCTGGAATAGTTTCAGTAGAAATGTTACCAGCTCTTCTTTGTACTTCTGGTAAGATTCAGCTGTGAATCCATCTGGTCCTGGGCTTTTATTTGATTCGTAGGCTATTTATTAACGACTCAATTTCAGAGCTTGTCATTGGTCCGATCAGGGAATCAATTTCTTCCTGGTTATGTCTTGGGAGGCTGTATATGTCCAGAAATTTCTCCATCTTTTCTTAGACTTTCCAGTTTGTGTGCATAGAGTTGTTCATAGTAGTTTCTGATGGTTGTTTTTATTTCTGTGGGGTCAGTGGTAACTTCCCCTTTGTTGTTTAAAGAGATTTACATTAAGCCTTTGTTACATTTCACCTAAGCCATAAAAAGAAAAGAAAAAGAAGAGAAAAGAAAGAAAAGAAAAGAAAATATAAAAGAAAGAAAAAAGAAAAGAATGACAAGACAAGACAAGACAAGTCCCATAGACTCCTATGGGATCTGCTGACATGTTTGTCCGAACTTCATCTTCCACATCACTGTCAGGATAGTTTTTCTAACACACTACTCCAAAATCTATGAAAAGCCTCCATAAGTCCCCACTTGCCCTCCAAATTATAACTGCATTTGGTTCACACTTTTCCCTCCTCCTGAAATAACTTTCCTTCTTATTTTGCTTTTAAAAACTTTATCACCTGCAAAATTCACTTCAAAAAGAGCTCCCTTCATGAAGGCTGAATATCCCTCTTGGTCCTAAAGGAATGACATCTCCTATTTGGGCTGTTCACATTGCTGCACTGCACTGGTAACTCTTCAACAAAACCCATTTTTACTCTTGCCTCTTATTGTTACTTATGTACAGGTCTTATTGCGTCTCTCAACCTCGACTTAACTATTTAAGAGAAGTGTACTCATCTGTTTATTTCCTGCTGAGTCTAGTCCAATCTCTTATAATTTTTAAACCATTAAAAAACTATTTGCTGAAGTGAATTGAGTTGAAATTGGTATAGACAAGCCAGTGTGTCTGGTCATTTTAATCTATATGTTATTGAACAATGTGCCAGCTGGAATCTCCTTTTATGCAATGTCTTCTCAGCATTCTTTTTCCTTTCCCATGGCATTTTGAGTCCTACCGCTAAAGTACAAAATTTAAGAAAGCATGTTTTCCATAGTGAATGAAACATAGGTAAAATTCTGATAAAAATAAAGTGTTAGAACTGAACATCCAATTAGTAAATTTTAATACATTCATGGACTAAAACAAAAGTTATTATAAAAGTAGCTAGAAATCCACAAGGAAACGTTTAGATAATATTATACAATTTATGTTTATTTTCTTTCTCCAGTGCTCATCCTTTCCAAATGTTTGTTATCAATGCTGGATCTTGATGAGAGGAAGAAAAAAAGAAATATGAATAAACCGTATCTTACAAAATGATTTCCAGTCAGTAATTTGTAACCTGCAATAAAGTATACATATCTATTTATATTGACTTCCTAGTCAGGAAAAAAATGATAAACAAACATCAGCAACAAAAGAGCTGCAACCCTTTGACCTCCGGGAGTGTTATGAAGGCTTAGTGCTGCCATCCAGCATCCAGCAGTCAGACTGTCAAAGCATAGCATGCAAAGTCTGAGAGAGCATAGCATTTCTAAATCAACAAAACATCAATTTGGTCTTACTTTTGATAAAAAAAAAATTCTAGTGGTTTAACCCAGAAATAGAGTGAAATACAGAAATAACAGAAAATAGAAGATCAAAATTGTACTCAAGATTACTTGCTTTTTAGGTTTTTTTTTTTAAATACCATTGGAACACCCAAAACAAAGTTAAACATGAGAATGCATGTCAGAATTAGAGATGAATAACAGGTACATGGATGTCTCTGAGCTAAAGCTAATGTGGGCATCACAGCTATGGATGAAAACTCTTGCAAGGATGAGTTAAAGGCCCTGAATGCTTACTGATCTTTCTTCCACATAATTAAGTTTCTTCAGTATTTTTCTAGACGTTGCCTCTTTTGGACCATAGCGTATGTTTTCCTCTCTCCCTCACTTCTTCTAGAATACTATCTTGAAACATGTCAGTCCAGCCAATGTATATATAAAAATAAAATAAGAAAAGCATTTCAAATATGATTCAAATCATATCCAATCATCTACATATTCAAAAATATCTGAGGAAAAAATAAACACAGTGATCCCATTCTTATGTGACTTGGTTTGTGTTTCTGCTTCTGCACTTAAGATAAGAGCTATCTTATATAAATGAATTAATCTGTAAATTTAAAGTTAGGCGAAGTGAGGAATTACTTTGATGACATTGATCAAGGAGAAAAGAGTAAGGGAATATGAGACCATCCTCATTCTGGAGGAAATGAAGGATATAGAGCTATGTGAAACAAGCTACCAGTGGAAAGGCAATGAGCAGGCCACAAAGGATAGTGAGATAAGTATATCAAAAAGGAAGAAATATGAAGAGATTTGGAGGATACAGTAGAATGAAAAAATGGTTGCAGAAATAATTTGTGAATATTGGTGTTAGATACCTAGGAAAAGAAACAAGTTCAAAAGAGTATGGATGTAATATTTTTTTCAAATGTAAGATAATGATTCTGCTGATTGTATTGTAGTGTCATAGAATATGCAAAAAGTGCCTCCTGAAATTGTGC
The DNA here is from genome assembly GCF_003255815.1 of Theropithecus gelada. NCBI lineage: Eukaryota > Metazoa > Chordata > Mammalia > Primates > Cercopithecidae > Theropithecus > Theropithecus gelada. The sequence continues at coordinate 139,105,214 of NC_037671.1, read as the reverse complement.
TCCAAACAATGCATGTGGCCAGATGTGAGGGCTGTAATGGAAATGTTCAAATTAAACAGAGGACATGTCACTGAAGAACCCTCCAGAAAGTACTTTGCTTTCTATTGCAAGCAAAAAGCATAGTCTACTAGAAAGTATCTTCCCTAGGAATATGAAGATCAGGCTTCTCACCATCATGCCATTAATATTTTGGACCACATGAAATTACCAATATCAGACAAATTTGTTACCTGTAAAAGTTTTAATTTCACAGATTTCAACCTAATAGTTGAATGATCTTGGTAAAGACATTTTACTTTTGAGGGTCTTAGTTTACTTATCTATAAAATGAGAATTTTAGGCTAGATCAGTGAGTTTCAATATATATTTTTCCATGTTCTCTCTCCCATAACCATATCAGCAATACCTCTCTTGATGCACAGTGATTGCAAATGTGGATGGGAGTAGGAGCACCACATTTTCTGTCTCCAGTAGACAGAAATTCTGATATGCTCCTTTACTGAGCCATTCCTTTCTCCTGCCCTATTGAAAACACTGGGTGAGATGCCAGAACTGTTCTAATGAACAGAATGGTTCTCTCAGTATCAGGTACTAAAAGTTACAGTACAGTTGATGTCAAAAGTCTGGAAGAATATACCCCATAATCATAATTTTATGCTGTGTATCTTGATTCTTCTCCTGTGACAAACGCAAGTCACAAGCTGAGTAAAAATAAGTCAGTGGGCTGAGGATGTGACCATTTTGACATTCCACCACCTAGGGAAAATAGTAACCAGGAATAATGGACAAGGCTAAGGCCCAAGGCAACATGCTAAAGTGGAGAATCCTCTACTCTCCTTTGGGAGGTCAGATGAATGCAGAGAATGCAGCCTTGCTTAGGAAAAGGCATTGTAGAGCTACTTAGGCTATAGCACTTGTAACACCATTTTGTAATTTCTGTTTAATTTGCTGTTTTGACACAGGCTTCACAGCTTCTTGAAATCATCCATCTTTATAACCCCAATATCTGTCATAATGCCTTCTTGTCATTTAGTAGACACAAATACTTGTCCCTTTCTGAGGCTTCATTGCCATTAGGAGATAATTCTAAAATTTGGACAAAAAGTTTACAAATATTACAAATAAGTCCTCTATACCCTCTACCTAGTTTTGTGTGTTTTTAACATTTTGCCATATTTGCCTTACCCTTCTCACTCTAAACCATTTTAGAGTGGGTCACAAACATCACGGCCCTTTACCCCTACTGATACGGTTTGGATATGTGTTCCCACCAAAATCTCACGTCGAATTGTTATTTCCAGTGTTGGAGGAGGGGCCTCATGGGAGGTGATTAGATCTTGGGGGTGGATTTTGCCCTTGCTGTTGTTGTGGTAGTGAACTAGCTCTCACGTGATCTGGTTGTTTAAAAGTGTGTAGCACCTCCTCCTTTGCTCTCTCTTCTTCCTGCTCTGGCCATGTAAGATGTGCCTGCTCCCTCTTTGCCTTTTGCCATGATTGTAAGTTTCCTGAAGCCTCTCCAGCCATGCTTCCTGTATAGTCTGCAGAACTGCAAATCAATTAAACCTCTTTTCTTTATTAATTATCCTGTCTCAGGTGTTTCTCTATAGCAGTGCAAGAATGGACTAATACACCTATGTACTTCAGTGTGTATTTCTGAAAAATAATGAAATTATATTTGATAACCACAATACACTATCAAAATCAGATTATAATCCATATCTTTGAGCCACAGTTATACTTTGTCAATTATGCCAATGCCTTTATTTATTTATTTATTTTTGAGAGGAGTCTCACTCGGTTTCCCAGGCTGGAACGCAGTGGCATGATCTCAGCACACTGCAACCTCTGCCTCCTGGGTTCAAACGATTCTCCTACCTCAGCCTCCTGAGTAAGTGAGGTGCCCGTCACTAGGCCTGACTAATTTTTGTATTTTAGTAGAGATGGGATTTCACCTTGCTGGCCAGGCTGCTCTTGAACTCCTGATCTCAAGTGATCCACCCGCCTCAGCCCCTCAAAGTGCTGGGATTACAGGCGTGAGCCACCGTGGCCTGCCGCCAACTTTATGGCAACTTTTCCAGTCAACAATACAGACATTGCAGTTAATTTTTATTTTATTTTACTCTCTTTTGATTTGCAACAGGATAATAATTCCTGAATGGAAACTAGTGTGTATTCTGTCATCTTAACTCTTTTTTTTACTTCTCAGTACAGTACTAAATTTGCTAACACCTGGAATTTCAAAGACAACAGTGGAAAGGGAATGAGACTTGGAATCAAAAGACTTCAGTTTCAATCTAAAGTCCCTGAATGTGTAAACTATTGTGATTTTTCTTAGCGACAGCCTTCTCACTTGTAAAATGTTTACTGTCCTCAGTAGTACATTGTGAAATACCTTGTGAGAAGGCTTTATATGTAGTGTGGAACTATCCAAGTATTAATAATTTTTTTCATCTCTAGCTACATATCCCTTGATCATAAAGAAGATACTACAAAATATTCAAAGGTAAAATATTAACACTCACCAGCAAAACAAAATATAGAATGATTTAGAGAGGTTTGGGGCATATGCAGAAGAAAAATAATCAGAAAATTCTAACAAACTGTCTAAATGGCATAAAGTTTTTCATTCTTAATGCAGTTGATATTTTAGACATGATAATTTATTATCGTAGGGGAAGGGGGCGTCCTGTGCTTTATATGATGTTTAGTCATACTCCTTTGTAAGTGGCCCAACAGATTTCCACTTGCTTCAAAGTTAGTCATTTCCACTATAATTAGAATATATGTATACATATACATCTGTTTCACAAATATTAATTTATGGTATAATTGTATATTTACATGTCTACTTTGCTCATTTATCTTGAGTTCCTCATTGGTAGGAACCACATATTTCTAATCTTCCAAGTATTGCAGTATATCTCTTGATAAACATTTGGTGGAGGAAGAAAGGAATGAGAGAGGAAGGAAAGAAGGAAGGGAAGGAAGGAGAGAGGAAGGGAGGGAGAGAGGGAGGCAGGGAGGGAAGAAAGAAGGGAAGAAGGAAGGAAAGAACTTAAAATTATAGTTGGTACAGAAGATCTAGTGGAATAATTTCCAGAACTGAAAGAGAATGACCTGGATCCAAGTGCCTCATGAGAACCCATCTGGGAAACATTTCTTGATATTGGACACTTTTTTGATTGAAGGTTATAAAACTAAAACTCTCATTAAAAAACCAGATACCTGCTATTTGAAGCTCCCAATATAAGTTTTTCATCAAGAAAGGTGTATGTGGGGGAGTGTATATACTTTCACATGACATTTCTGCTCCCAAAATGATAAAGTAAATATTATGCTATTGTTGATTCTTCCTTTTTTTCTTTCAAGTGCTACCAGATGCATTTGTAATTGGAGGGAAAAGTTTTCTCTTAAATCTTATTGGAGAAAGATTGTTTGCTTTGTTTTGTTTTTTTAGTAAATATGCCAGAGCAGAGTTGTCAAGATAATTATTATTTATTTTTTTTGGTTTTGTCTGGATGAAATGGGGAGCCATCATAGCATTTTTTAAATTTTTTTTTATTTTTTCACTTTAAGTTCTGGGATACATGTGCAGAATTTTGCAGGTTTGCTACATAGGTATACATGTGCCATGGTGGTTTGCTGCAAGATCATGGCATTTTAAACAGAAGATTGATGTTAACTTTTTATTTGTTTATTAAATTAAGGGAAATCTTATGCAGATGAAGTTTTGCTATTGTTTATTAAATATAGGTAAATGTTATGGAGCTAAATGCAGGTTGAAATATACAATTTTATAATTGTTTACAAATGAAAATATTCAAATAAGCACTTTCCCAAATATGATGTAAAACATTTCTGTCCAGGCACGGTGGCTCCCACCTGTAATCCTAGCACTTTGGGAGGCCGAGGCAGGCAGATTTCCTGAGGCCAGGAGTTCGAGACCAGCCTGGCCAACATGGTGAAACCCCATCTCTACTAAAAATACAAAAATTAGCCGGGCCTGGTGGCAGGCACCTTTAATCCCAGCTACTCAGGGAGGCTGAGGCAGGAGAATCACTTGGACCCGGGAGGGGGAGGTTGCAGTGAGCCGAGATCGTGCCACCGCACTCCAGCCTGGGTGACAAGAGTGAGACTTCATCTGAAAAAAAAAAAAAAAAGAACTTTCCATCACCCAGAACATCATCCTTTGTTCAGTCCGTCTCCACCTCTGTGAGCAACTATTTTTCTGATTTCTTTCAGCATAGATTCTTGTGTAATTATACATGTAAATAAAATCAAACAGTATATGAATTTTTGCTAACTTTATTCACTTAATATAATCTTTTTCAGATGCATCTATATTGTTGTCTGTATCCAAACCTGACTTTTTTTTAACGCTAAGTGGTATTTCACTGTACAAATACACCGTAATTTGTTACTTGTATTCCCGTTGATTAACATAAGAGTTATTTCTGAGTTTTGGTGATTAAAAATAAAGTTGCTATGAATATTCTTGTATGAGACATTTTAAAGACACATGTTTCCATTTCTCTTGAGTAGATTTCTAGGAGTGAAATTGCTAAGTGATTATTATATGTTTAACTATTTAAGAAACCACACATAAATTTTCTAAAGTAGTTGTACTACCTTACCCTGCCACCAGCAGTACATGAGTTCCAGTTACTTCACATGCTTGCCAGCACTGAATATTATCTATGTTGCGGGAAAAAAAATCCTGGTTTATGTATATGGCATATCATTGTGGTTTTAATTTTCATTTCCCAGATAATGTGGTATTCAGTATCTTCTCACATAGTTCTGGGCCATCTTATATCTTCTTTTGTGAGATCTATTCAACTCGTTTACCCATCTTAATGGACTATTCATCGTCTTCGTATGGATTTGAAGGAATTCTTTAAATATTCTGAAGATAGTTCTGTCATTGAACATATGTATTTTTAATATCTTTTCTTCTGCCCATAGTCTGAATTTCCCTCTTTTATCGGTGCAAAAAAAAAGAATTTTTAAATATTTTGATAAAGTCTAATTATGATTACTTCTTTCACGTTTAGTGCGTTTTTGTTCTCTAAGTAACTTTTGCCTATACCTAAGTCACAAAAATATTCTTTTTATATTTTTCTAAGAGATTTATTGTTTTAATCTTATAATTTAGGCTATAATCCTTCTTGAATTTATTTTTGTGTGTAGCATAAGGTGAAGCTAAGATTCATTTCTTCCCACTTATTTATCCAATTCGTTGCTCTATTATCATTTATTGAAAGGGTGAAGTGTCTTCATTGTCCTCTGGTCCTCAATGTTCTGATGATAATTCAGCCATCATTTGTGTAATTGTTCCATTATATGTGATAACCTCTTTCTTCTGACAGCTTTCAGTATTTTGCCTTTATCTTTTATTTTCTAAAGTTTTACCATGATATACTTAGGTGTAGTTTACTTTGTATCTTGCTGGGATATATCTAGGCTTCTTGTACCTATAAATGTATGTTGTTCACCAAACTTGAAAAATTTGGGGCCAATATATTGTAAAATAATTTTTGTTTGCTTCTTTCTCTTTATATTTATCTATTTTGAAGTTCACCGATTCCTTTGTATTAGTTTTCAATTGATGCCATAACAAATTGCCACAAACTTGGAGGCTTAAATCCATATAAATTGGTTACAGTTTTGTAGAACAGAAATCTGACACAGTTTCTAGTGAGCTAAATCAAGGAATCAAGAAGTCAATGCTTCTTTCTGAGAGCTCCAGGTAAGAATCTGTTTTCTTGCACATTCAGGTTGTTGGCAAACTCCAGATTTTGTGAAACTGACATTCCGGTTTCTTTACTGACTATAGCTGAGGGCCAGCCTTGGCATGTGATTTCGTCAGCTTCAAAACCAGCCACGGAATGTCATGTCTCTCTCAGCAATTCAGATCTCTCCAGCCCTCTTCCATTATCTCAAATCTCTGACCTACTTCCACTTTTCAGGGTCCTTGTGATAATCCAGGATAATGTCTCTACTTTAAAGTTGATAACTTGAATTCCATCTGCAAAATTCCATTTTCCATGTAAAGTAACACATGCACAGGTTCCAGAGATTAAGGTGTAGACATCTTTGGCAGAGGGAAGGGGCCAGCATTATTCCGCCTACCACAGCTTTTTATCTGCTGGCTTCAAACTGCTGCTAAATCCATCCATGGAAATTTTTTATTTCAGATGCGAAATTTTTTATTTCTAGAATTTCTATTTGATTTTCCTATAGTTTTCATTTCTCTACAGAGACTCACCATCTGTTCAATTATTATAGTCGTCTTTTAAATTAAGTCCCTATGATATATGCTTTAATGTTAATTGTCTACTAATTTTCATGGTATGTTCATTTCTTCTGTTCTTGAAGATGGCTCACATTTTCCTTTATCTTCATATATCTAATGAATCCTGCTTGCACACTTGGTATTATGGATAGAGACTCTGGTTTCTGTTAACTTCCTGTCAGAAGTGGTGTTTTTGTTAGTTTGTCTGTTTGCTTGTTCATTTGTTTGCTTTTTCTGGCAACCAGTTAAATTGTTGACTAATCACATTGCATTTCTGAAGACTGTATTTTATATTTTGTTAGGGTCGATCTACTTCATCTTTATTCCTAGACTTAAAGTATAGCCCTTAATCAACAAACACAGTATTTACATCTAATATAGAGTATTTCATGGGTTTTACAGAAAGTCTGAGGTGTTTATCAAGCAGGATTCAAACTCCAAACACTGTCATCACACCAAGAGGCAATGGCTGAAATCAATGCTTAGCTTTTTTATCCTTTAAGTTTTTATTTCCCCTGGACTCCTTAGAGTATACCCTATACATAAATTTCAGAAAATTGCACAAAGGATTGAAGGCAGTTAAATTGAAGATTTTGGGTATCCTGTTTCTGTGGCTCCTTCATTTCTGGACTTTCTCTTGTTAATTTCTACTCACTCTGTTAGCCTCTAACTCTGTTCTCTAACATCACAGGTTGATAAAACTGTGCCTTCTGCTTAGTTGTATCCAATTGTACCACTCATTGATTGGGTATTTCCCCTCACTGTAAATGTGGCTGTCACCCAGCATGGTTTCCTTTTTTCAGTGTCAAATATTGTTCAGTGTCTGCCTAGTTTTGATTGCTCTCCAATGCCTTCAAATAGCTTTACAAAAAATATTTTGTCCAGGATTTATAATTGCTATCTGCAGGAAGGCTAGTCCAATACAAGAAACTTCATCATTATGATGACTGGAAATTTGACTCATTTTTCAAAGGATAAGAATAAGCTTTTAAAGGATAACTTTGCCTTCTGTGTTGAAAGCATACAGTAAGACAGGGAGTCAAGGACAGAATCTGAGAGGCAATTAGGGGTTTCTTACAATAATCCAGGGAAGAGGTCTGGTTGACTTGTAATAGAATGGTAGAGGTAAGGTGGTTAAAAAGTGATCAATTCAGTAAATAGTTTGTAAGTAGAACCTAACAGCTTCCTGACAGATGGAGAAAGAAGATAAAAGACAGAAGTCAAGGATTTCTTCAAGACTTAGTAACTTAGCAGTTTTCAGTAACTGGCATGAAAAAGTTATACTGGGGCCTTGGGGGTGACTGGGAAACGGCAAAGAATATGAGTTTAGTTTTAAGCTATTGTATTAGTCAGGATTCTGCAGAGGGACAGAACTAATCGCATATATGTATATATAAAAGGGAGTTTATTAGGGAGAATTGGCTCACACAGTTACAAGGTGAATTCGCACAGTAACCTGCCTGAAAGCCGGGGAGAGAGAAGCTGATAGGGGCTCAGTCCAAGTCCAAAAGTCTCAAAACCAGGGAAGCCCACAATGTAGCCTTCAGTCTGAGACCAAAGGCCCAAGAGCCCCTGGGAGGCTGCTGGTACAAATCCCAGAGTCTGAAGGGTCAGAGAACCTGAAGTCTGATGTCCAAGGGCAGGAGGAGAGAAAGCAAGCATCTGGCATGGGAAGGGAGAGACAGTAAGAGACTCCACAGCTGCTTATCCCCATTCTTTTGGTTGTTTTGTTCTAGCTGTGCTGGCAGCTGATTGGATGGTGCCCACACATGTTGAGGGTGGATCTTCTTTCTCTCATTCCACTGACTCAAATGTCAATTTCCTCTCGAAACACCCTCACAGACACACCCAGGAACAATGATTCACCAGCCATTTAGGCATTCCTCAATCCAGTCAAGTTGATACCTAATGTTAACCATCACAAATATATTGAAATCAAGATGTTTATTAGACATCTAAGTAGAGGTGCGAGTAGACAGTTGGATATACAAGTCTGAAGCTCAGTAGAGAGGTCTGACTGGAGATATAAATTCAGGGGTTGCATTGGTTACCTACGGCTGTATAACAAATTAACCCCAAACTTAGCATCTTAAAACAAAACAAAAGTATTTATTATCTCACGCAGTTTCTGAATGTCAGAAAGTCAGATGTGGCTTAGCTGTGTGACTCTGGCTCAGAGTTTTTCATGGAGTTGTAATCAACTTGTCTCTAGGCTGTGGTCTCTGAAGACTTAACTGGGGCTGGATAATCTACTGCTAAACTCACTCATGTGTCCAGTGGCGGGAGGCTTCAGTTTCTCACTTATGTGGACTTTTCTATAGGGCTTCTCACAACATGTCTTCACAATCTATAGGTTGATCCACACTCAAAGGAAGTAGAATTGAGCCCAACCTCTTGAAAAAAAGGTGTATCAAAAAATTTGAGAATATATCTTTAAAAGTATCACAGAAGTTATCTGCACATAGATGATAATTAATCATCCATGGGTGATAAAATATCTGAGTGGGATCACCAAGGAAATGTGTAAAATAGAAAGATCTGAGAGCTGATCCCCATATCATACCAACAGAAAATAGTCAAAGAGAAAAGAAGAAACAAATAAATGATGTTCTAATGGAGATATCCGTGAGATGATAGAAAAATACAAAAAATTACAAGGTCCTTGAACCTAGAAAAATGAAGTACATTGTGTTCCAGGCACACAAAACACAGACATTGTAATAGGCTTTACAATGATGTCAGCTTTCTATTTTTCTACACTTAGTTTTCTGACGTTAATTGCATTTCACATTTACTGCATAATTATTACATGCTGTGTGTATGCTTGGGCATTTAAAATAGATTATATCTTCATAATAAGGTTATGAGAAAAGTTTTATCAGTATTTTACAGATGAGAAATATGCAGTTTTGAGAGTTACATACGTTTTCCAAATTAACATGAGTAAGTTGCAAAGCCCATAACTGAACCATGGCTGACCTAATCCAAAGCACAAATTCTAGCATCAACTTTCAAAATATGCACTAAATTATAAGCACTTTGTAATTACTATCTGTTTCATTTATCATTAATTAATTTAGCCATAGAAACAAAATTATTTATGAAATATTGACCATAATTCTTAAGAACTCTGAAATAATTTTTGTAAATGAAAAAAATTAATATGCAAAGTATACAAAGCATAATATCTCATCAACACAATAAAGCATGTTCATTCTTCTTTGTCAAAGTCCATTACATTCATCTTTCCTTTCCATTTCTACTGCTATCTATTTTCCTATTTCCCTGTTAGCCATCTCATTAGCCTCCAGTCCCTTTTCCTAAAATCTTTCTGTGTATAACTGTCATGTTAATCTCCTGAAACACAAATATCATCCTGGCTTATCCCTGCTCAGAAAATTTCAACGACTAAATGGAATCAAGTCCAGACCTCTGATTCTGGCATTTCTTTTTAATCTCATCTTCTTAGCCTGGCCTCCAGTACAACCAACCTGTAAATATTTTATGTAGTTCTATCTTCATTTCTTTTTCTTTTCCTTCCTGAAATGTTTACCATCCCTTCCAAAACCTCCCTTCAATATAACTGACCAATCTATGTCTTGCATGGAGCCACAAGGATCTCTCTATTCTCTCAACTCCTGATGTCCCCAGATACTTACTATACTGCTTTATATTCTTAATTTTCATTTTCATGAATTTTTTACCATTAATATGCAAGCTTCTTGAATAAAAATACTATGCATATTTCATTACACATTCTATGCATGTAACAAGATATCACATGTACCCCACAAATACGTACAAATATTATCTATCAATAAAAATTTTTTAAAGTGTATCATATAGTTTATAGTATAGCATTTTACATGTAATAGATGCTTAATATTTACTTGATGTTAACAAAGTCAACAGTGAATATTATACATACCATAATAACAAATACAGAGAACTTTGTGCTATATGTACTTTCTAAGAGCTTTACATATATTAACTCTCAATTTCCTAAGACTTTACAAAAATGTCTAAAATGTGCTTTTCAGAAAAATAACTGTTGAATATGCTAAAATGTGCATTTCAAATAACATGTATGACATAGGTCATACATCCCACGCTTATAGCTTAAGCAAAGGATTGACCCTGTGCTTTTGGCTTCTCTATCAGAATAGAGATGGTGCATAATGATGTGAATGTGTCCGGTTATCACTTCGTTCTCAGTAACACTTTTTTTGCCTCCAAAGACCATCATCTTTATCCTATTTACCTTAAATAAACATAATCACCAACTTATGTTTCAATACACATTAAGTGCTGTTAAATAGCTCCATTAAAAAGCAATTAATTACATTGTGAATATAGGCCTAGTTTGGCCAAATTGTATCTCCCATAGTGCGTCCTGATGTTAGGTGTCTAAATCACTATAACAAAAAGGGAAGTACTCTAGGTTGTTGGTTGCAGGATCTGAACTTGGAATGATGCTAGATGTAGACACAGAAATAATTAAATAACATAAAGCAGCTATAGCTACACTATGAAATTTAATCTTATGAGGCCTCTCTCTTTTTTTTTTTTTATGCAGACTTAGAACAGAAAGCTAACATTCATTTTTTATGTCAAAAAAAAAGTCAACTTTGATAATGGAGAAAAAAATAAGCTTATTTATTTTTTACAATCAAAAAATTGTAATCTATGGTCTTCTTATAGATTACACAAAAAAGTTCCTGATTTCTGTGGAACCTAGCAGTTTCAGAAATGGAACATTTTATGAGTGACATCAAAGTAATACAAAAGTTCCAAAGTAAGATACTCGGAATTGGAAATCCTGATAAAGTAGAAACTATTTTGCAATTTCCTAGAGATACTTGTTTAATATTTTTTCCTAAGGCTTGGCAGATTGTCTTTTTCATCTCTGTCTCACAGCACCTGAACAAAAAGATAAATGTACCCATAACATACCCATCTCAAAAACTAAAGAAACAAATGGTATTTCTTGGTCCAGCAAAGAATCGTGGCAGAAGGATTTGGTGGGCTTCCTAAAACTCAGTCATGATGTTTATTCTGGTTTGGATTCAATCAGAAATTAAATGCTATATAGAGTTTTAACTTTTTTTTAAAAAAAAGAACTGTTTCTTTCTTGAGCTATTACAAAGCAATGATTATCTGGTAGCATATTGTTCTCACCAAACCAGATGAAACTTCAGTACATTCCTCCAAATCCCCCTCGTGACTTAATCTTGAATTGAGCAACGCAGAACAAAAGAATCAATTCTCTTTTTAAGAAACAAATGTTTAATCATCACACTGGATACAAGCCAACCTGCAAAATCCCTAGGTCTGCCAAAAAGCAAAAATAAAAACAAAAGACACTTAAATTTTTTTCAAAGACATTACTAGTACTATCCAGAATTGTTAATTCATTCAAACTTGTCTTTGGCAAATCCCAGTATCTTATTGCCCTGAGGTTTTGTTGGTGATGGTGATGGTGGTTTTGTTTGTTTCTTTGTTTGTCTGTTGTGTAGAAATAGGGTCTCACTGTATTGTCCAGATTGGTCTTAAACTCCTGGCCTCAAGTGATCCTCCTGTCTCAGCCTCCCAAAGTGTTAGGCTTGAGCCACCATGCCCAGTCTTCATGCTTTTTTTACAATTATTATTGTTGTTGTTGTTGTTGTTGAGATGGAGTCTCACTCTGTCGCCCAGGCTGGAGTGCAGTGGCGCGACCTCTGCTCACTGCAAGCTCCGCCTCCCAGGTTCTTGGCCATTCTCCTGCCTCAGCCTCCCGAGTAGCTGAGACTACAGGCACCCGCCACCACACCCGGCTAATTTTTTTTGTATTTTTAGTAGAGACGGGTTTTCATCGTGTTAGCCAGGATGGTCTCTATCTCCTGACCTCATGATCCACCCGCCTCAGCCTCCCAAAGTGCTCTTCTTCAACATCTAACATTAGGTTCCTAGAGTGGTCAAATGTATCCTCCAACCCCAATTTAAGTCTGTGGATAAGTAAGCTAAAGAACATTTTCTTAAAAAATGTCAATGGCATTATTTTTGACCAGTGTTTGTACTTTAAAGAAAACATCTTCTGAGCACCCATTTTGTTCCAAATTCTGAGGAGAGAAGTGAAGAAGAAACCCAGACACTGTATCTGAGTTCTCACAGTACAGCAGGAAAGACAGAATTGTAACAGATACTAACCAACACTGAACTAAGGTTTTGATGTAACAGTGTTAATGATATAGAGGAAAGGAAGATTTTATGCTCTATTTTGGGGGTTAGGAATGCCTCGGAATTTTTTTGCCTTGGAAGAAGTTCTGAGTTTGAGATATTTGTGGAACTTCAATCTGGAGATATACAAGAGGAATTAATATTGGGGTCTGGGACTCTGTAGAATATCAGGGCTAAAGATATTAATCTGAAAAGATCAGTATTATCCATCCTTAGATAATAAAGAAATGTATAGATGAATATTTCCCAAAGTCTATACGCCGGACTAATTATCTCATAAGATGTTATGAAGAAAATAGAGCCCCATGATCAAATAAGATTAAGGAACACCACACTTTATCCCCCTCCTCTGGAAATCTGTAAATGACACGAACATTTTAAAGGTACTGGTAAGTCCTACATTAAGACAAGATGTGGAAAAATATCATGAGAATATTAAGAAAGACAAAAGGCAAGAAATTTGAAGAAGATAAATATGACAATTTATATAAATCCTAGAATAATTTCCAAAGATGAGAATTGGCAAAAAGAAAGTCTTACTCAATTTTGTTGTTCCACGACCCAGGAGAAAACATGGAATATATTATGTGCTCAGTGATTATTTGGCAGATGAAAAAATAAAAAAATACAGCAACAAAAAATACAATTCCTCATATAAGCCTTTTATATATTCTACTAAATGCCTATGAAGATAGAAAGAAAAAAAAAAAGACTGGCAGCAGTGCAATCAAATTTAGACAAAAGAATAGAATTTGATTTTGGAGAAAGTTTCATGAAATTTGGAAATGTGTTCATAGCCTCCAGAGCAGTGGTTCTTAACGAGAGAAAGGGATGATAATTTTGCTCCCCAGGGGACATTAGACAACATCTGGACATATTTTTGGTTATCACAACTGGGAATGGGGTGTTGCTACTTATACCTACTGAGCAGAAACCAGAGAGGTTGTGCCTTACTCTGGAAACACAACTCCTACAGCATTCTACAATGCACAAGACAGCCTCCGCAGCAAATAACTATCTGACCCAAAACATCAATAGTGCCTCTGTTGAGAAATACTGCTCCACGACAAACAATACAGCTGCAAATGCAGAACAGAGCAAGAAGGGTGAGTCCAAATCCGTAATAGGAAAGTCTTTGATTTACCCTCCCTTTGCTGCTCTAAACTCTAGCAAATAAATAAATACATACATAAATAAATACATAAGATACATGCACAAACCACAAAAATATGTGATTTTTTCCCCTAGATCCTAAGGAATCACTTTTTAAGCCAGTCAGAGCCTGCCCCATACATCCTTTCAGGGTCCCCAAGACCATCAGAACCATACGTTGGGAAGCGTTGATTGAGATGTCACTCCTCTCAAGAAAAGAAGTCCATAGTCAATCTTTTCTGGACTAACTACTGTTACAAACAGACTTATCTGAGCAAGGTGTGCAGATCTGTGCAAATATATCTGCCTTTGGTTCCAGAGCCAAAGAAGGAAGCTGCCTGAACCTAGGTGAAGAGCAGACCAAGGTAATGAAACTAAGAAACTGCCTTTCGAAAAATGTCAGATCTAGATGGATCTCTATCTGCTAAGGGTGAACAATAATCAGTAAAGAAAAATAATCAGTAGGGAAAGGAAAAGGCAAAAGCAGACTGTGCTTGATGTCTTCAAAAACATGACAGATGAAAGTGGCCTCTGGAAAAAGGGGGAGAAGAGCATAGAGTGTGAGATCAACACAGAGATACAAAGAACTCTGACTAAAGTAGAAAAAGAATGCAATGAAATACCAGAACAAGAGCAGAGCTAAAACTCCCATTAGAGATGGTAAAAATAGATGTGATCAAATCAAATCAGTAATAAGGATGGCAAATTTGAGAAGCCTTGAATCCAAAGGGAAAGAATGGAAGTGAAAGTGACAAGAAAACTTATAGATATGAATAAAAGGAAAAAAATAATCGACTTTAGAAAGCTGATTCTGACATCACTCAAGGAAACCTTGTAATACATATAAATCTGCCTAAGGTGAAGAAAAACAAATTTATAAATTTAGAAACTTCACTAAATATATCAAGCTAAAATAGTAAGACTCATTATTGAAAATAATGGAAATTTGGGATTATAAAGCATTAAAGAAGAAGGGAACAGTTTGCCCATAAATGGCTAAAAATCAGGTTGCCATTAGACTTCCTGAACCATACCAAATGCTGGAGGAAAACATAACAGCCTCCTGGATGCCTGTACACACGCAGACAAATCTGTGAAGAATAGTTAGAGAAAATGACGAAAAGATGATTGTGGTATGAAACGTGCTTACCCTGTAAGTATGTGGTAAATATAAAAGAAAAACAATGTATGTGGTTTTCACATTTTAATGAATGAGATTGAATTAATAGTTATGCATCAGAGAGAATAACCCTTTTCAAATGTCAAAAGTTATTGATATTTTAATATACTGTATTACATTTTAATCATAATATCTGCCCCCTCTGCTTACAATAAATTTACCCCTCCCCTCCCTCCTTTATTCAGTTCAAATGCAGTGCTACTTTGGCAAATAGGCTCTCTGAACAACAACAACAAAAAGTCCCAATTTGCAGTGTTTGCCAATTTCCATGGTGGAGCTATTCCTACCACAGCTGCCAATGATTTAACAACTCAGCTGTCGATTCCTAAATACTTAACAATGGAGCTGGTAAGCGCCAGCTCTTTTACACCACTGAGAAACGTTACCTTCTCTATGAAGTAATTTCTCACTTACTACATGTCATTATAGTTAGCTCTTTGCATTTATGTTTTTATCATTAGACTAGGAATCACTTGAGGATAGAAACTGTCACAACAACAACAGTTGTTGCCGGTTTAGTGGAGAAAGGGACATTTAGCTGGGAATCTTGAATCCTGGATGAAAAAGCACTGGTACCATAAATTTCCAATGGAAAAGACCAACAAACACACATACTTTGTTACTGCAGGTTGGCCTCAATATGCGGAATGGGATTCTAAACTGCAGTGAGCTAGAATGGACCCCATATGAAGCAAACTCCTGTGTGTCTTGGCTCACATGAAAATGTGTCAGATATTCACTGTTACCCCTTTTCACTAAACATGCACACCTATTTTCCCAGCACTTTGGGAGGCCGAGGAGGGCACATCATGAGGCCAGGAGATCGAGATCATCCTGGTCAACATGGTGAAACCCCGTCTCTACTAAGATACAAAAAAAAAAAAAAAAAAATTAGCCGGGTGTGGTGGTGCGCACCTGTAGTCCCAGCTACTCAGGAGACAGAGGCAGGGGAATCGCTTGAACCTGGGAGGTGGAGGTTGCAGTGAGCCAAGATGGCACCACTGCACTCCAGCCTGGTGACAGAGAGAGACTCCATCTGAAAAAAAAAAAAAAAAAAAAGCAACTTAAGTTTATGATCTTTCCACATTAATGATACAGTGAAAAAAAACAATGAGAGATAGTTTTAGGGCTCAGAGCAATAAACTAGCACATCCACACCCCACCCATATTCTAGGACCCTGGACTCTATCCTGATTACCAATTGGCTTTCAGATTTCAGGTGGATACAGCAATGAACTTGATCGAGTCTTCTATAATGTGTACACAGATCAAAACATCACACTGTACCATATACATATACAAAATTATGATGTGTTAAATGTAATGTTTTAAAAGGTAACATTTTCCCAAGGGAGAGAAGACTTTGGATGCCTGTATGACATTGTCATAAAAGAAAAGCAAAACAAAAACAAAAGCAAACAGCAAGCTCAGAAGTCTGTACTTTGGATTTTAACTCCTTTGTGCATTTCACTCAGAGCTCTAAACCCTAGACCCCTGGCCCAAAGGTGCCTCAGAATTTCTGTTGTCCCTGATCTGAAGCAGAGTGGGACACCTTAGCATCCAGGGATGGAGAGACAACTGGTGTTGAAGTAGAAAAGAACCTTGAACTCTCACTACAGGGCAGTAGTAACCCTAGCAGCAGGTTAGCAAACTTTTCCCAAAGGGCCAGATAGTAAATGAGACTTGCAAGCAATATAGTCGCTGTCAGGAGAGATTGAAACTGCATAATTCCCATTTCATAACAATTAAATTCTCTTTAATTTTCAATAGCACTAATTCAGAAAAGATGAAATATTATTAATGATATAAAATAAAACGCAATTTGCTCATTTCACCAAAATCAACAAAGAGCCTAAGATCATAATTGCAAGAGCCAACATCCTCTTCAGCACTGACGGACAGCAATATTTGCTAATATGCCTCATTGTTCATCTAGCAGGTGTGTCCATCAGTCTGACACAGAAGAACGTTCAGCAACCATTTCCCTATTATATCAGAACACTTTAAATTACATTCCCCACTGAATTCTATTTTAATGTGTAGTCTGTGAAAATAAAAATTATTCAAATTAACCTTTATTTTGACTGTAGGTTTAACATTTTTGTGACCATTTGAGAATGTAAGGCACTTTAAACATATTTCAGAATGTCTTTTCTGACACCTTGTCTGTACAGCTAAATTAACAACTGTAACACAGTCAATTCAGTATTCACATCTATTCTTAACAACCAAATAAAATTGCTATATGGTCAATCAGTTGATCAATGCATAATCAGTTGTTAAGATAACCAGAAATATCAGCCAATTTGTTAACTGTGTGAACATATAGACAAAGGCAATGGGCAAATTGGAGGACGGAAATAAAAATGTAATCAAAATTACTCTGACGAAAAAAACAATTTATATGAATGAGGCCAAAATTTTTTTCTGTTTTTTTCTCTTGTAAATTCCTGAATGCTTCATGCTTAGGGTTTTTGACATTTAATAACTACCTCCAGTTATATCTTATATGAGACTTACTTGAAATATCCTCTCCCTAACCTTCCATCAATACCACCACTTTACATTTACTAAAAAAAAAGAAAAAGTATGGAACTCTATGTTTTCTGAAGTAGACACAGATAACAAGTTTATTTAAGCAGTTTTTTTACATAAACAATATTGATTGTAACAAACTACAAAAGATGATACAATAAAACCAAGGAAGGAAGCAGCTACAGAAGACAGTGAATATTAAAACCAGCTTTTAAGAAAGAACATTTAAAAAGTAGATAAAAGCTTAAGAACACAACCTCAAACATGACTGAACAGTTAAATTTTAGGCTGGGTGAAGTAGCTCCCGTCTGTAAGCTTAGCACTTTGGGAGGCAGGGTGAGTGGATCACCTGAGTTCCGGCGTTTAAGACCACCCTGGGCAACATGGTGAAACCCCGTCTCTACCAAAAACACAAAAAATTAGCTGGGCGTGGTGGCATGCACCTGTGTTCCCAGCTACTCAGGAGGCTGTTGTGGGAGAATTGCTTGAGCCTGGGAGGCGGAGGTTGCAGTGAGCTGAGATAACATCGCCGCACTCCTACATGGGTGACAAAGTGAGACCCCCCCATCTCAAAAATAAAGTTAAAATTTTAAAAATCAATTTTGTTTATAATGTATTTCATGTGTATATACAATGTATATACAAAATTAAATAACACTAAAATTATATATTTTATATAAATTTTATATATGTATATATAATTTTAAACAAATAGATTATTACCTCTTGCAAATAGAGCATATACATATCTTGACTGATTTTTTTACACTTCCATCCAAAATATTTTTGGTCATGGGTGTGCAAACAGATACTATAAACATTTATGGATTTAGTATTAAAGTATTAATGGAAAATGAGCTTTATATGGCACTTTTACAACTTTCCTTATTCATAATTTCACTTGTGTCTAAGAGCTCTGACAGGTGGGTCGATTAAGAATTATCATCAGATATATTTTTTAGATGACGTACCTTTAGGTCAGATAGATGAAGTGACCTTCCTGAGGTCACACTATTAGCTAAAGGATGAAACTGACATATGATCAAGGTGTTCTGACCTTTTCCATCGTACAATTCGGCTTTCCACCATATCAATATCGAGATGTGAAAAATAAGTTTCTTATTTTATAAATAATCCATCTCTTTTCCTAAAACTTGCTTTAAAAAAAATGTGTAAACATTGAGGATAATGTGCATGTTTATCCAGAAGAGTCAGAATAAGTTAAGCCACCTTAGTGAGTTAAAAGTCTTTGGCTATAGAAGAATATGTAAACACACCCAGTCTCAGCCTCATTTGGGTTCATATTTTAATAACTTAATTGCCTGTTTGTCCAGACACACTTGCTAACCACAGGGGAAGGAAAACAGACTTGCTTCTGTTTTGGACCAGTTGATGTGGGAACAATAAATCCTTATTGTTTTGGAACTGTAATGTAAAATTATCAATATTTAATGGGTGAGATGGCTTGATACAAATACTTTTTTCAAACCAGGCTTTCCTCGTCTCTAACTGTGCCCTGTCAAAAGTCAATAAAATAAAAATTTCAAAACACAGACACAGCAGCAAGTCTCGATTTTGACCACCAGTGGAATCCATAGTTAATCAGCACTGAGAAAGAAATAACTGACGGAGACTTTCTAGTGACTTGAGAGAGTATGGAGAGTTCAGTTTATTTCCTAAAACCTAAAATTTTATGTTTGCATATGAATAATGTTGAAAACATGATTACTAGAAAACAAGCTGCCTGATTTTGACTGCACTGAGAAAGAAAGATGCTCTCTAATTATTCACACAGTAGTCTAATCTTTACCAGCAGCCTTAAACTTCAGCTTCTTTTCTATTTACTATCTTCACGATATTCAGGTTCTGCAGCATTTATTGAGTGTCTGTGATGAATGCCTTCAATCTTACTCATAGTTTTATCATTACTCCTTCTTAGTTTTATCATTACTCCTTCTTCCTTCATACTTTTTTAAAGTTTTTGTTTTGTCTTGCTTCGTATCAATATCATGGCTCCTGTTATTTTCTTTTTACAATTTTTATCATTATTTCTTGAGTATTTTTTATGCATCAGACCTAAAACAAGTACTTTTAGATATTATCATATTTCATCTTACTTGACCTTCAAAATCCATGAGGTGGGCATCATTGTGCCTATTGTGCAGATGGGAGAAGTGAGGCCTGAAGACTCATTTATCAGCAATCTCATATTCATGCAGTAGCGAGACTGGAGCACAAATACAAATCTATCTGATTTCAGATCTCATGTTCTTAATTTCTAACCAACTTGGCTTCTGCTTTGTCATGTTATATCATATACAATTTCAAATTGTATAACTATGGTGACTACTTCTTTAAAAGTTTACACAGAAGAGGAATAATGTGTCTATCTTTCTTCCACACATTATCATCTCCATCACACCTTCTGCCCAGCCATGGCCCATGAGGACCTCTTAATTTCTTTCTATAGAAAATATAAAAAGGCATCAGGCTGATTAATACATTCAGAGAGTGTTAACACTGCACTCCCCTAAAGAGGCATGAGAAAAAATCTTTCACCCTGTCAATGAGTCTGTGTAGTAGCTTACAGATGAACAAAAATTCTTCCATATTTTTCCCATCCCCTTCCTCTCATTTTACAACCTAGGCTGGACTACTCCTTTGACCAATAGAGTGTGGAGAAAGTGATACCTATGTCATTTTGGGGGACCAGACTTTAAGAGGACTGGCTGTTTCTGCCTTGGTCTCCCAAAGCCCTGAATCACAATGAAAGAAGTTTGACTAGTCTGCTGAAAAACCTCATGGAAATATCTTGGGATTACATGAAAAGAAATATGGGCTCATCAGGGCCTAGCCTTCCAGCCACCCCTACCCAGGTTTTAGGCATGGCGTATGTTAAGTCATGTTCCCAAGAAACAGAATGTGAGACTTGAAATTTGTGTGCAGTATGTTACTGGGAAATTCTTTCCCAAGGACAATACCTATGAGTGAGGGGCAAAGTGCACTGGGCAGAGAGAGAAGTTGAGCTGTGATACCATTTCAACAGGTAAGTTCTGGAGTTATGGTGGCCATCGAGAGTTTTCTGTATTGAAACAAAATGTCAGTTCTTATGCTCTAGCACAGGAGAGTCACTGGATGCAGGCCCATGTCCACCCATGCATTAGGGGGTATGCAACTTTCATTTAAATGGCTCTTATTTAGGAGTCTTTGCAAATAAGTTTCATTGTTTTTTTCTTTTCTACAAAGCCATAGTTCCTTTAAATATGTATTGTTAGCATGTTAAGTTTTTAGATGAACATTTTGTAAAATGTTCTAAGTTAAAATTGACAAGATTCTTCTTGCAAAACCTATTCCAATAGTCCTCTCCTGACACCTACCATCTTCAAACTAATTTTAGTAGAGAACCAGGAAAGTCAAATTAATATCAGTCTACTAGGAATATCTTGCCCAAAATCCTTTCCAATCTCAGAGCTCTTTTATTAGATTTTTTTGTTCTAATTAGTTGTATAGAGAATCAGTCAAAGGAGTATATAGATAAAAAGCTTCAAGTCTTACTGTGTTAAACCAATAAGAATCAATAAGAAAATCTTCATTTTTATCTACTTCTGATTTCCTAGACAAACAACTTATAAAGCAGGATCACAAACTAGGCTGCACATAATATTACTACCAAAATTAGAGGGGAAAGAATTGCTTTTTTGACAAATTAATTTTATATTTCCAATGGCCTAAAACTGGTCTGTTCTTTGTTATATTTTAAATTTACATTAAGTTAATAGATGCAGATCTTGATGAAGTGGCATCTTTCCTTCAGCAAGAAGGAAAATGCCACCTTTCTCTGGGTTAGTGTTCCCATTTGCTCTTATGAAATGGCCTTAGAAAGCAACTGAGCCTGTTTCCTCTTGTTGCCATCACCCAGTAAACACATAGTTTTACAACAGCTTAAACTAAAATGAAATGACTCAGGAGCTCTACTCATTCCACTATTTAGAAAACCTTTTGGCTGGGCACAGTGGCTCACGCCTGTAATCCCAGCACTTCGGTAGGCCGAGGCGGGCGGATCACGAGGTCAGGAGATCAAGACCATCCTGGTTGACACAGTGAAA
The DNA here is from genome assembly GCF_003255815.1 of Theropithecus gelada. Lineage (NCBI taxonomy): Eukaryota > Metazoa > Chordata > Mammalia > Primates > Cercopithecidae > Theropithecus > Theropithecus gelada. The sequence goes on along the minus strand of NC_037671.1, from coordinate 139,083,730 downwards.
CCCCATCTCTACTAAAAATACGAAAAAATTAGCTGGGCATGGTGGCGGGCGCCTGTAGTCCCAGCTACTTGGGAGACTGAGGCAGGAGAATGGAGTGAACCCGGGAAGCAGAGCTTGCAGTGAGCCGATATCGCGCCACTGCACTCCAACCTGGGCAACACAGCCAGACTCCATCTCAAAAAAAAAAAAAAAAAGAAAACCTTTTAACCTATTTAGTTAAGTGTAAGATTTTACTCTTATTCAAAATCTCACATTTTAATTAAGGGAATTGGATTGATAGAATTGTTTTTAAGACAGAGATAGATTATCAGGCCAAAATCACCTCTTCTTAATACGTGGCATAGAACCTAAACATTTCAACTGAATATGTGGTCACGTACTTACAAAACAATAACAATTTTTAAAAAGAAATTTATATTCTCAGCATCTCTACAGCTCACCTCCATTTGATTGGAAAATCCTGAAGCTGAGCAGAAACTTAAATCAGGCTCCTACATGTTCACAATGGAATGTCAGATCTGTGGTCTCTGCAGCTATATCTAAAGCATATGGTTTTCCTTGATTCAAGAACACAAAATCCTGGCCCACAGGGCACTCATCAGAGAATTTTCTTCAGAACTGACTGCCTTTCAGAATTTAACAAAGACTCACTTACAACAATGAACATTTGATTCAAATGGGATAAGAGACATTTTAATTATCTATGACCCTGGCTACTGGAAACATAATACTTCCATCACTAGCTATCCCAAAGCTTATCAAAAGTGTACAGAAATGAACACTTTTATGTTCTCTTGCTGGAAGTAAGAACATATTTCCAATTTTCTGTTGGACACCTGACAATAGGAACTAAAATTGAGAATGTACATGTTATATGACCTAGAAACTGCATGGGCAAGTATTTATTCTAATGAAAATTGTTGCATTTTTTACAAAGTTGCATGAATACTGACTGGAACTTTCTTTTCTTAAGAGAGATGGTATCTAGCTCTGTTGCCCATGCTGGAGTGCAGTGACATGATCATGGCTCACTGCTGCCTCAAACTCCTGGACTCAAGCAATTCTCCTGCCTCAGCCTCCAAAGGAGCTGAGACTATAACAGCACAACCCCACACCTGGCTAATTTTTTTTCTAGAGTTGAAGTCTCATTTTGTTGTCCAAGCTGGTCTCAAACTCCTGGGCTCCAGAGAGCCTCCCACCTCCGACTCCCAAAGTGTTGGGATTACAGGCATGAGCCACTATGCAAGGCCTGAAACTTTTTATAGTGCAAATAAATTGGAAATAACCTTAATACTCATTGAGACAAGACTAAGTCTGACACAGTAATACAAAGGAATACCAGGTAGCCATTAAAAAGACTAAAATAGTTTTTTCTATATATGAATCATAAAGATTAATTGCTAAGTTAAAAATGTGAGAAAAGAAAGTATAATTTCATCTTGTTTTTAAGTGTATATAAATATACATATGCATATAAGAAGGTATAGAAAAATAGACACAGAACTATAAATAGTCATTTTACAGTGGTGGAGAGTCCCTGATTTTAGACTTTATACATTTCTGTATTCCTAACTTTTTACAATGAGCCTACAGTACCTTTTTATTTTAGGAAAATTAATTTATTCATTAAAAATGCTTCAAAAAGAACCGACTGCACAATATTATCTTAGCTCCCATTTAACTTGTAGAGTTAAAATTTCATGTTAAATTCTCATATTTATAGAGGAGATGATGTAAGAAAACTTGAATAAATGTTTTTAAGCAAAATTATAGTTAGATCACAATAACGATCGTTAGTATCCAGCACTGTGCTAAGTGCTTTACGTGGTTTACTTCTTTTAATATTCAGAACACCCTAAAAATAGGCACTATTATTATCCATACTTTACAAATGAGCTAAAAAATAGGTACTATTATTAGCCATATTTTACAAATGAGCAAATTAAAATTTAGATACATTCAGTAACTTTGCCAGTTTGGGATAGAATCAAAATGCTCAACTAAATATGTCTGATTCGACAGCCAATGTTCTTAATCACTATGCTAGATGGTTTCACTATTGTATTATTTAAGGCCATAATCAGAAAAAGAAAAGCTGTTCTTTGCATTCCATATTTGTTATTTTTAAGATAGGGTTTGGGGCTTTAGAAAGCTCAAAAGAGCCATGGGAAAGAAGGTTAAAGCAGCCTCCAGCAATATCTCAGTCAGAAGGTCAAAAGCAGGTGGTTCTTCACAGCTCACAGAAGCTTCTGCAATTCTCAAATCTCCGGAAAGCTTCCATCAATGGTCTCAGTCTATAGTAGGAAAGCAGGTGCTTCTCAGCTTACCAGGGGAGCCTCCAGGACATTTCACATCTGCTCATGCAACTGCCTCTGCAGAATACTGGTTCCTTCTGTCCCATCTTCCAATATCATGCAGCATCTCTCATTGGCAAGCTGTAAACTGAAGCAACGTGGAAAAGAGGATTCTGGGAAAGATAATATCTGACTTCTTCTCTACAGTGCAGAAATGATCTTGGAAAGGAGTTGTGGGATGCTGAGTTGACAATAGATGATCCAAGATGATTGGTTTATTAGATATTTCATGTGTATATCTATATAGAGAGACATGTATAGATACACACAGTTACATACACTATACATTTTAGATGTATAGATAGGCAGTAGAGCATCATAGTTAAGAACCCTGACTGAAGTCAGATGGTTTGTACTCAAATCCTGGTTCCCGCTTTTTAATAGGGTAGCTTTGGGCAAATTGCTTAATTCCTCTATGCTTCAATATTTTCATCTTTAAAGTGGGTTAGTAATATTACTTACGTCATAGGATTATTGTGAAGATTATACATAAATATATATATATATGTAAATAATAGAAAGTGCAGATTTAGCGTGTTCAAGGCAATAAGTGAGATACAACAGCAAAAGCTGTGTGCAGGAATGTTAGTAATTGTGTTAAGTATGAAGTTCATTCTAAGTGTGGTTTAGAAAAAGAACTCAGAATTATTAACTGAATTATAAACAGAATTAATAGAATTATTAACATAATAGATGTTGTATAATGTTTTAATTATTGTTGTATTTGTGGTTATTGGACATCAAATAATAAAATCTTTTGGTATGCAGTGCCAGGAAAAACTTTTTTCTTTTGACACAATATGAATCAAAACCTCACCATACTTTATTTTGTTAGTGTTGAAATTCAGAAGTAAATTTAGCACTTGCTTAAAATGACTAACATACCAACTTCAGATAAATCTATTCATTAACTACACTTGTTAGATTTTTATTCTAAATTTTATCCTCCATTGTCCAATTTATATATTCAGTTTGTAAGGTAGTGAAATATAAATATAAGGAGGAATTTTGGAAAAGAGAAAAGAAGAAGGAAGAAGACTTGCCCTTATACTCTATATTGCTTATTTTCATCTCTTTCACTCCCTCCTTTAATATTTGATTCTTCATTAGACTGATCTTCTTAAAAACTAATTTCAATTATTATTTCTAATTATTGGATGCTTCATTTATAAGAGGTTTTTATGTTACCTCTTAGCTGGACTTCCCACCTTACATTAGGAAACTCACTAATCCTGATTCCATTTTAAAAGCAGATATATTTTTTAAAACTCCTTGCTATAATTCTACAATTCAGTTGAGTAAGAAACAGAGTCACTCATGTAAGAAACAGCTCAAGTCAAACCAATGCCTGGAATTCTGAGAATCTCTCCCATCATTTGTTAAAAGTACTGATTGTTTTCACCACCCAACATGACCTCAAATGTAGGATTGTTCTTTCCCACTGAGCAGCATATAGGCCTTGATTTGAACTGTTTTCAACCTCTGAAAGTTGAATTTCTCTCCCTCTCTTAGGTGTCCTCAGGTTCCCTCAAAAAGAATTTCAAGTATGTCATAGTTGATTTTTTAAAGTCAGATGGTCTCCCACATATCTTCCATATTTAGTGAAAAGCATCCATCCTCATTTTCAGCTTCTCTGGAGGGTGGCTACCTCTCTCTTTGATGTAGTCTTCAGAGCCCTCCTAGTAAATCTTGTAGATGATACCTACACAACTTACATTTTCACATCAGGCCATTCCAAACTTACATTACAAATTTGGTGACAATACACATATCCTTTTTCACATGACACATTAGTAAACCAGCAGACAGGTTTCCCTTTTATATAGATTTGAAAGATTAGGTAAGTGGGGGTAATGTCTCCCACACACACAGAATATTTTAAATACGATTACTTCTAACTCAAGCTGTCAGTTTACTCTTAAAACCCAAAAAGAATCAGGAGATTAATACTGTAGCTTGCCATGTCCTTTGAAATCATGATGGATTCTTCTCCTTTGACAACCTTCCTAATGGATCTAAGAATGCATGGGAAAAAATTACTGGCACTTAAAAAATCTATACACTAACTCTTATAAATACATTTTTCAAATATGCAATACTCGTATCTGCCACAACACCATTTAACAACATTTAAAATATTTTTAAAAACTTCCTTTTTTTTCAACAGCCCAACTTAATAGTCACATACATACACACAGATTAATTATCCATGTAAGTTGGCATTGTTGAGAGAACAATAATGGTGATCATGCTAAAGAGAAAATCTGGGGTTTTCATATGATTTCCATTTAGGTCATGCTTCAATTTCATTTCAATTTCATATATAACCTAACCTACTCCTAACTTTTCTTTATGATTATGAAAAAGACTTCCTTCTACATTGAACTCATTCTGCAACTGTAGAACACAACCTTGTACATTTCCATAAGAAATAACGTTCCTGTGTTTAGGCTTCTTTGAGGGATTTACCCTGGGGATAATCTAATGCTGAAAATCATACCAACAGGTCAGAGTACATTTGATAATGGAGGAGGTGGGACTTGTTCAGGATCCTTATGACCCAGGCCTTTGCCCAGCTCTTAGACAGGAGAACAGTGCACATGAGTTCAAACTCCAGTACCCAGTGCTTAGGTACCACCTTTTCTTAGAGCTCTACAGGCAGTACTGTGGAGGCCTGAGAACTTGAGAGGTCTGACGAGACAAAAGTGAGTATCCTGAGAGCAGGTCTTACAGAGAGCTATTACAAAGTAAACAGAAACCACCAGCTGCAGTCTCAGTGACCACTGCTACAGAGCTCCATCTTGACCTGAGGATTCTAGTGCCTGTCATCACTCCTACAGTAATTCTGTGTTCCTTACTGAGGATCTTCAGTAAACTTGCTTCGCCCCTGCCCTGCTTCCTGGATCCCTGGGACTCTTCTATCCTGAGTGGCATATAACTGCCAAGCCTGTGTCATTTAAACCTGACTGACCTAGATTGACACTGTTGTGACTGTAACTCTGACCCAATCCACCACCAGCTGATGCCAAAATATCTTTTTCCTGATTGCTTATCTCGATGCAAACAACTATGGATTAATCCAAGCACAGGTGTGCAGCCTGCATAGTACAAGGCAGGGGTTCCACTTGAGCTTCTCAAGCCTTATCTCACCTACTCCTCACAAGCTCACTAGGAAGCGGGCACTGAGTGTTCTCGCCCTACACATAAAGAAACTGAACTCAAAGATTAGGTACCTTCCCAAGTCATAGAGCTGGTAAGGGAGAGAAGCTGGCTTTGTGCTAAGCTGAGCATAGACTGTGAGTGCTTAATCACTTCACTAGAGCACTTCTCACTGGAAGGAGAAGGTGGGCTCCAACTCAGAAGCAAAGCCAGGCTGAAGAAAAGCTTGTGCTATCAATAAAAATATTCTATTAAAACAAGAAAATTTCTGCATACTACTTCAAAATAATAGTCAAGCTCACACTTCTGGGTCCTTCTGTGACCCTGCAAGTCTCAGTCAGTGATTCCAAATTCACTCCCACTAGTCTGCTTTTTTTTTTTTTATTCTGCAGGTGCCTAGTTTCCGGAGTCCAAAAGCCCACTTCACTTCAGTGCACACAGATCCATGCCTTCATCTTGGGCTACAGAGTAATCAAGAAAGGAATATCCAGCCTAGCCACCCACAGATGGGTGAGCAGAGGCTTGGAAAAATAATAAATCTACTCTGGCATGTTTCATCTTTTTCCAGGCTATGGCCACAGCCTCCTGTCTGAATCGGTGCACGCATTCTGCCTTTCCCCAGTTCGTTCCCCATGATGCAGTCAAGGCATTCTTTCAAAATGCAAATCTGATCCTGTTTATTGTCCTAGAACAGTGTTCCCTTCCTCTCATTTCCTGGTTAATTCATCCCTATCCTTCAGATTTCAGGAACTCAACCATTACTTCCTTGGCAAACCTACTCTGGTCTTCCTGACCTGGTTAGATACTTATATGCCTTTATAGACCATGAACCTCGTCTTCAGAGGTTTTGATACGTTTACAACAGGTAAGCAATCATTTTACAGCATTTGCTTTTGTTTCTCATCATCCCTCTAGCTCTCACTACAGTGCACAGCCCAGTATAGAGGCTCATAAGTATTTGCCGAATGGCAAGTGATCTGGAGAAGTGAATGATATTGGCAATTTGCATTCACACCCGGGCATGATTAAAATTGGCCCAAGTGACCAGCACACATACAAACTGACTAAAGTAAAAGGTCAGTAAAACCTTTGCAAAGAATGACCTTTCTAGAATATTATGAAAACCGTAGTTCATACACAATCCTGGAAAAGCTTTTGTGAGATAAATTATGATAAAAAATGTTGTATGTCTCATGGTTGTGATATATTGATATGATGGCCCCTGTTTTAACTTAAAAAAAATCAAACTAATTAGCTAGTTATACTATGCTTAGGGAAACTATTCCTTCTTGATTATAAGCTACTGTGTTGCTTTTCTTTTCCAAAGAAATATGAACAGTTATCCTGCCTCAAAGGCATATAACTAAAATATCATATGGAGGAATAAGCCTGGCTGTTCCATTACATAAATTCCAAGTAGAGATGTATTACCAAACACCATTCTTTTGTTCAGTTTTTGTATTACAGAGTCACAACCTAGCATCGAATCATGGTGCTAGTGTCTATGCTACAGTCAAGACACACACATTTGAGTGACTCTTTTGTTTCTTTCCTTTTTTCCCCTTTAACATGGTGATAATCAGAACAAATTGATTTTGTTTTTCAGATTGCTGAAATCCTCCCAACACTTTCTTCAACACCAATTCTGAATAAATCATTGTAATGTTCCCCTGAAGTGAATTGAAAATTAATTTACACAACCAAGATGATCCTCCTAATAACAGGGTACATGGAATGGGGAAATTGGAAATCATTACCCAGCAAACATTATCTGCATTATTTTTGTAGCTGCTTTAGATTGCATTGTAATAGAAAATTAGGAAACTGGCTGTGAAGAAGTTTAAGAGGGTCCCCTGAAGAGCGTCTGCTTTAAAATTGATTCTTTAAGAAAGCATTAAAAAGCTATTGGAATTGATTGCCTGCTAATATAAAGGAAAAACTCTTCACCACCATTTGAGTTAAAAAAGAGCATCTTCATTCATGCATGTTATTAAAACTACTGGCCTGAAAGCCCCTGTAGAAAGATAAAGGATATAGATGGGATATTAAAACGGCAATCTTTACCTTATCTGGGATTTAAATTTAATATGTTGCTTTTATTAATTTAGCAAGAACCATTAGTTAGGATGTCAAAGAGTGAATATACAATTAAAATGCCATAGAATGGTGGGATCTTTAATAAACAGTGGACCAGGAATTCTTCATTAATCTTCCAAGCATGAGGCACACCCTTACAAAAAATAAATCCTGAATTTACAGTTTTTGCTTTATTGCTAAGTTTTCTGTGCAGCAGCAGTAGAAGTTATAACTGATAACACCTCTGATTAGCTTTTGAAGTTTCCCCTGAAATAAGGTAATTACCAATCAGATCCCAACAGTTGGCCAGATAGAAAATGACAATTACTATCTTTAAAATATGTCTATGGAGCTTTGAAAGGTTTCCATGTACCTGGTACAGTGGGTTATTGTTTAAGCAATGATACTGTAGACAGATTTACAAACACATAAGCAAACACAGTAGGATGTCTTGACACTAAATTATTTTCTCTTTATAGCCTTTTTATTTTTACCACATTCAGCGGGAAATTGCCTTGTCTTTTTAAATACATGATAAGTAGGATTACTTAGCAGAATAATGAGTAAAAAATGCGTTTTCAAATACAATAGATTATCTTTTTCTTTAAGAGTCACCTCAGACTTAAACTGCACCCTCACCCCAATCCCTCCCTTTGTCTCTCATCCTCTGTTTAAAAGGATTGCAAATAATTTCTACACAGATGAACTATATCAACAAAGTTCTGATAGACAAATAGTAGATTGATGTTCCATGTAAGCTAAAAGTGCATTCCTAGATGAAAAATTACCCCCACGACCACATTGGAGCATCATTTTCAGTGGTATCAAGTCCTTGGTGAGGTAGTAGAAAACAGCCTCATAATGAGGCCCTTTGGGGAGCTCAATTATGAACCCCCTGGAGATCATTGAAATGGGCCACCCACAATATACTAGCCTAATAACACATTTCTCATATATCACTTTAAATATTAACATGAAACCTAAAAAGTGTTCTGAACTTAACATCAGAACAATTCTATATTAAACTATATTCATCAAAACAGATTTTTAATAAGCTTTTCTATATCTGTTTCATTAGTATTTTATTTTTAGTTGATTAATAGAGTCATCATTTCTATACGTTCTGGTTTGCCTGGGACAGTCCTATTTGAGACCTGTTGCCGAGAGTAACTATTAATAGCAATCCCCTTCACTCTCAAAACTGTGCTGATTTGAGGGTAGACTACATAGCCATCCTATTTATAAGTGATTTCTGATATATTTAACTTTTAGGTCCTTTGTAACAGAACTCAAAGCCATTTATTATCAAAATTGTCAAGCCTAAAGCTAAAATAGCTAAGTTTTTATGTTTTCAAAATGAATTTCAATTTTTCTACCACCCATAAAACTTCTTAAAAGCCAAGACAACAGTTAATCCAAAAGGTACTATTATAAATATTTAATGTTTGTTAGTGTTGGTTATAAAGATAATTATAATGATTATATTGTTAAAATGTTAACAAGAAACGAAAAACATTAATAAAAGTAACAACAAATAATATTGTCTTTATTACTAATTTGTAATACTTTTAGATTACAAAAATCATATATAATCCTGTTAAAAATTTTTAATGACTAAAATAGTAAGTGAAAGTTCTTCATAAACTTACCCCACAAAGCCAACCATTCTGAACAGATCTTTGTCTATAGATTCAAAAACATGGTTTGTTTTTTTTTTTCTGAAAATAGAATCACAATATTTTTAAACTGGTCTTTTCACTCTGTTGCAGAAACCAGAAAGCAAAGAAATATCTTAAATAACAGACATAATTATAACTCTTTATTATGTCTCTCAATTCTGTTGATAAAAAGTGAAGAATAGAAATAGCATTTGTTGACAGGGAGTAAAAGAAACCTGTAGAGCATACGGCAACCCCAGCAGTATGTATCTCTCTCTGCCATCAGCCTCTTTCATGTTTAAGTTTCTGGGCTTCTGTAGGTTCTTCTAACTTAAACTTTTTACTAATATTACTAGTACTAAACACCATGATAAAATTAAAATTAAAAGAGACAAAAAAGGAATACAATTAACATAAAGGTTTTAATTAAAAATAAACTTTCAAAATCAACAATCTAGATTCCTGTTTAAATTGAAAGGTATGTCTGTTACATGAATATTATGGGCCAATGCATATTATAAGTATTTAATAGAGATTTGTTAATGTTTATGATAAAGATAGCAATGATACTGGGAAAGTATAAGCAAGGATAACAGAAATGTCCTTCAATGGGTAAATGGATAAACTGTGATACCTCCAGACAATGGAATATGACTCAGCGCTAAAAAGAAATGAGCCATCAAGCAATGAAAAGACATGGAGGAAACCTAAACCCATATTGCTAAGTGAAAAAAGCTAATCTGAAAAAGCTACATACTATATGATTCTAATTACATGATGTTCTGGAAAGGGCAAAACTATGGAGACAGCAAAAAGATCGTTGGTTGCCAGGGGTTAGTGGGAAGACAGGATGAATAGGCAGAGGATAGTGGATTTATAGGGCAGTGAAAATACTCTGTATGATAATATAATGATGGATACATTTAATTATACTTTTGACCAAACCCAAAGATAAAATTTTCAAAATCAAGAGTGGGCCCTAATGTAAACTATAGACTCTGGGGGTCATGTGTCAATGCAGATTTGATATGGTTTGGTTCTGTGTCCCCACTCAAATCTCATTTCGAATTTTAATCTCCACATGTCAGGGGCAGGACCTGGTGGGAGGTGATTGGATCATGGAGATGGATTTCTCCCATACTGTTCTCATGATAGTGAGTGAATTTTCATGAGATCTGATAGTTTAAAAGTGTGGCACTTCCCGCCTCACTCTCTCACTCCTGCCTCCTTCTGAAGAGGGTGCTTGCTTCCCCTTCATCTACTGCCGTGATGGTAAGTTTCCTGAGGCCTCCTTGGCCATATGGCACTGTGAGTTAATTAAACTTGTTTTCTTTATATATTACCTAGTCTCAGATAGTTCTTTACAGCAGTGTGAAAATGGCTACTACAAGCTTCATCAATTGTAACAGATGTATTACACTGGTGTGGAATGTTGATAATAGGGAAGAGTATGCTTGTGTGGAGACAAGGGATATAAGGGAAATCTCTTTTGACCTCTCTCAATTTTGCTATGAACCTAAAACTGCTCTATCTTAAAAAATGAAAACAGAAGAAATTAACAAAAACAATAAAAATTAATATGATATTTTAAGATATTATTTTATTATAGATTTGTAACTTTTCAGATTACAGAAGCCATGTACAATATAAAAAAAATCTATATGAATTGTTTCCTTGTGTGAGGTTTGGAATTTTCTTCTTTCATAAAAATTCTCACTACTTAAAATTTAGAATTTTCTATTTTCTAACTAAACCCTTGCACAAATCATAACATCAAACACCACATGTATTGGTTATAAAAACAACTTTAACATTAAATTAGACAATAAAATGTTTTCCACAATCACTGATAATAGAGATAGAATTAAAATGCAAACACAAACATTTTTTAAAAGTTTTTCCCCCTGAGAAATAATATTCTGTTGGTTATTTTTCAAGACTCAATGTCTCTCACTTTTGAAAGAAGTACAAAGCTGGAAACTTATGTATGATTCTAATGGATAGCAATGTCATTAAACAAAAGACATATTCTTCAATTAAAAATTAGTTGAAAATGACTCTAACACCATCTCCACATGTCAAAAATCAGAGGGAAAGAAAAAAATGCAAGCGAGGTCATCTGTATATCATACATCTGACTGAGAGATACAGTCCTCCAAATGGGTAAGAAATTGTTTGTAAAAGAGTGTTCAAAACCTCAAATTGGTAGAGATTATGTTCTCTTTTCTCATTCATTTCTTAACAAGTGCAAGTTGCTACTTTACTACACACATACACGAAAGGAAAGCCCAACAATAGCTTATTGGAAAACTGAGAAAATGTGTGTCTCTTACACAGGTAAGAGGTTACATAAGTTGTTTCTACATTAGTAGAAAGAACTTAGGAAATGTAAGGAATAGAAAGTTAGTTTTACCTTTGTAGTTTCAAAGGACTTATAAAAGACTAAATAGCTTTATTTGCATACGTTTCTGCACTCCTCAATCTTTACAAAGTAGAGGAAAGTCCACTGAAAAGGTAAATACTCTTCACCTTTATTACCTGTTAAATTGGTTTCAAATAAACAATTTAACAGGTAATTTGCATATCCCTTGGGAATGATAGTATAGAAAGACATACACATACACACATACACACACATATGAGAAGAAAGCCAAAGCTGATAGAATATCAAGTCATTCCTTTTTATACTGAAAAGTCCAGGTCAGTGTCAAGTTTTCTCAGAGATGCTTAAAATAAAAAATGCAGAAGTTCAAAATATCACATGTATCATCATTTTACGAAGCATTTCTCTCACTTTTCCTCTGCTAATTAACATGTTAAAGGAAATTGAACAAATGGAAGCGCTAGCAATTGAAGGACATTCTTTTTAATAGACCAGACATCACACTTTGACTACCTTCACCAGATCTGGAAATTGCCTGTTGCCATGTCACTGCTGGCAACTATAGAAAAAGAGCCCCTATCCTGAATTGCAGCTCAGCCATGCTCATCATTCTCCCTGTTGTTGTGGCAGCTGTCAGGAAAAATTATTTGAACAGCAGCATCTTGAACAGATGGCTTAGAGACAAGTTAGAAATGGAAATACCTATGAGAGGAAAATTGCAAAAGTCAAGCCTAGACTTCAAAGCACAGGCAATGGACTGCTCACCAGCCCTGTTCTCTAGCTATAGGATGAAAGGTATATTTTTCCTACACCCGTTAAACACACTTCTTTTGCCTTACGTGGCTACCCCAACTCTGTAAGTGTTGAGGGGCAATGCAACTCTATTCTTTCTTTCTCAGCAGTCAGTTCTTCTGGGAGAATCAATCTAAGGCAGTAGTAGATGGGAGACACATTGTCTACCAGTTTCCTTCCATGTTTCTGATTTATTTCTCTGTGATGAGGGCCTGCTTTCTTTCCCGGCCCTTAAGCCCTTAGCTGTATGTCCTGTTTTGTCCTTATCATTCAGTATGGCTGTGGTAGACAGGAGAATGTGCCTTGCAGTACTGAAACAGAGAGGAGCATACTTGACCAAGGGACCCAGCTGCTATATTCTGAATCCAGCACTGAGTTGGCTGAGGCATGCTTCTCATGTGCTGCTCCCAGGCAATGATTGAGTGCAGCAGGGATACTGAGGCAGCTACATTTTTGAGAGATTCAAACTCCTCTGTCAGGTGACTTTGGCTCAGGGACTACACATAGGCTTTGCCAAAACTTTCTTAAAACTCCTCTGCTCCCTTTGACTTTTCCTGCTCAACTTCACTCCCTTTCCTCCCTGTTTCACAGGGGTCAGACCTGCAGCATGAATTCAGAGTTCTCCCACCTTCCTCAATTTTCCCTCTAATACAACGTTTTGTGTCTACTTACTGAAGAATGCAAACCAACACAGTGGCTCTGCCCCTTTACGTCTCTTAATCTGTAACCTGTGAAGATCCGCTGAGTAATAAGCTGGCAAAAGGGGCCTGGTATGTAGACATGAGGAAGTCCACAGTCAGTCAAGAGCCCGCAGTCAGTGCCAGTCCACATGATCAGTGATAAGGAGCAGAGAATCAAAAGATAAAATTCAGTCGGAACTCTAATGGAGATGCTCATCATCAGATCCTAGGACAGAGAAGGCATGCATAAAGTTATCTGAAGGCGGCCGGGCGCGGTGGCTCAAGCCTGTAATCCCAGCACTTTGGGAGGCCGAGACGGGCGGATCACGAGGTCAGGAGATCGAGACCATCCTGGCTGACACGGTGAAACCTCGTCTCTACTAAAAAAATACAAAAAAACTAGCCGGGCGAGGTGGCGGGCGCCTGTAGTCCCAGCTACTGGGGAGGCTGAGGCAGGAGAATGACGTGAACCCGGGAGGCGGAGCTTGCAGTGAGCCGAGATCCGGTCACTGCGCTCCAGCCTGGGCGACAGAGCAAGACTCCGTCTCAAAAAAAAAAAAAAAAAAAAAAAAAGTTATCTGAAGGCATCGAAGGAAAAAAACATGTTAGTGGCAAAATTAACAAGATGTATAGAAAGTACACCTGGGGCGAAATTTCTCGTTCCCATTCAGAGGCATTCTTTTGAATCAACTGCCTGGAACAGCACAGGGGACATACACTGAGCTGCTCGTCAAGAATGGAACAGGAACTGCAAAAAAAAAGGGGGGGGAGGGTGTCAGGGGGAATAAAATTCTAAAGAAAAAGCTCGTCTTGAAAAACAAGTCATTCAACCTTTCCTGAAAAGGGTCAGATAAAATGTAAAAATCATTCTAAGTTTAGAGTAGGAACTAAGCAGGAGGAGAATTAAATTTAAAAACAGGAAAAATAAATAAATTTGGTCTATAGACTGTGGGCTGCAACACCTGGCCTTGAACAGTGAAGAGAATTCTACACAAGAGCCAATTCAGTAAACGTAAAAATGCCACATTTGTATTGTATTCAAGGTGAAAATAATTTGATGTCATTCTAGAAGGGGAGTGTATATTTAAATGTACGGCTTCATTTAAATTATCAGCTTAATTGAATAGGAATATTACTGAGAGAATCTGCATTTTTTTAAGCTCACCAAAATGTTAATTATCTTAGTATATTTAAAAAGTAGCAACAAGAAGGCAGCTTTTAGATATTTTTAGGTAGACATTCCATTCAGAGCTACATCTTGCAACTACGTGGTTTCTTGTGTCCAAAGGAGATAGGTTTCCACTCCCTGTTTGGGGAACACTCAAGCAGATCACACAAGCATCCAGACTCTAGCTGGCTCTGTCATTTCATGTTATTTGAAGGGAGGAGTCCACCCTTTATTTTATTTTATTTTATTTTATTTTATTTTATTTTATTTTATTTTTTGAGATGGAGTTTCACTCTTGTTGCTGAGGATGGAGAGAAATGGCACGATCTCGGCTCACGGCAACCTCCACCTCCCAGGTTCAAGCAATTCTGCCTCAGCCTCCCAAGTAGCTGGGATTACAAGCATGTGCCACTACTCTCGGCTAATTTTGTATTTTTAGTAAGAGATGGGGTTTCTCCATATTGGTCAGGCTGGTCTTGAACTCCTGACCTCAGGTGATCTGCCCACCTCAGGCTCCCAAAGTGCTGGGATTACATCCGTGAGCCACTGCGCCCGGCCCCTTCATCTTTTTTAATACTTTAGTTCCCACTACCTGTAGTAACATGGCTGATATAGTTATTCATTAGGCATTTTTCTCTATATGTTTAACCTTGGCACACAACCTTCCTTTTATAATTTAACACTAAGTGTTCGGCGAGTAATGGATGGTGAAACTGGGACTCTTGGTCAAGTGACATGACTTGACCAAGGTCACAGAATCAATCTGTCTGTAGCAAAATTTGTTTGGCTTTGCCAACACTGTACTCTTTCCCTTTCTTCTGGTAGTAGAACTATTTTCATACTGTTTACTCTAACCTGGGTAGGTTTCTGGTAGATATGTCATTTATGTGGATGGCTCTGTGTTTCATTTGCTGACTTAAACCCACCACCAGAATGGATAATCACGGTAGATTCAGTGATTGATCTAGGAGTAAACTTCGTGATTCTTGTGGGAACAGAGGTCAGGCAACTGATGTGGATGCTGAGAGAGAAATAATCTTTCTGCTTTTATGATAGTGAGTGCTACATGTCACCCATATTTAGGGTGCCAAAGGCCTTCTTTGTCACAACACAAACATAGCCTGTTGGTAAATAAAGCCAATATTGAGAAAGGCAAAGCAAAGAAATGGAAAGAAAGTGAATCCTCTGAAACCAGCTGTAGCTGAAGCTAGGGCAAAATCCTTGGACTTGCCAGTAGCAAAAGCTAATACATATCCCTTTTGTTTAAACTAGAGTTGGGTTTCTATTAATGCAAGAGAAAAACTCCTGTCTAATACAGTATTAGAGCCAGAGAGCCAGAATTGGACTCAATCCCCCTGATTATGTAACCACATTAATTGAAAGTATAATTTTTCATCAAAACAAATTAGAACTGGGGGCCCTATCCTTGTTAATAGTGTAATCAATATAAAATGTAGGAATTACACCTAAGTGTCCTATGCATTATAGCTCCATCATGGTAATGAGCATTTCTTATTATAATTATCTTTTTATGTGTTTCTTCATGAATCTCTTGATGACAGGGATTGTATCTTATTCATCTTTGAAATCCTGCTAAGCACAGTCCTTAGGACTTAGTATGTGTTCAATAAATATCTTCTGAATAGGAAAATATTTATATAAATTTACCAATACATGAATTCCACCTCTTATTTCAAATTAACTTGGTGATATCTTGTCTAAGATAAGTACATATCCCAATCTTCAAGGACAGCCTTCAATTGTGTCTTTGTTTAAAACATCTGACCTTATCCAAGAGGTTTCCCAATCACTCTATCTAATACAGTATTCTTGTCACTTTTGTCCTCTCCTTAGTTTTCTTCGTAATATTTACCAAAATATTTATAGTTTATTCTTTGTCTTGTTTCACTAGAATGCAGCCTTCTTAGAGCAATCTGTGGTCTAGAGAGGGCTCTCAAAAACAATTGAATATTTATAAGTAAACAAAGTAACTGGTGGTACATTCAATTCTGCATTTGTGATACCTTCCAACACATTTTAGAAGTTCATTTTATATTTTATAGTGAAATGCATAATGGTTAAATCTAATATATGTACATTCCAATATAATGAATATATGTTTTAAAAAATATGAAATGTTGTCCTCAGTAAAATATCTCACCATTGTATGAATACTAAATCTAAAAATCTTCTACTAAATCCATACTGGTAATCTTATTGATTAATGTAGTATTGCCTTAAGACAATCTGCTAACTCAGCCATCTGTTTGCTCATGTTGTTATAGTAATGCTATCTTAGCCTAGATAAACTGTATAAACCTATTGAGGTTTAGTGAAATCTAGTTGTATATCATGATTGATCCATACAAAGTAGTCAAATGTTATTTTAAAATACTTTATTTGACTTTGACTTTTTATATAACCTAATACAATTATCTATAGTCATCAACTTTTAAGTATGTACATGTATAAACATAAAACAATTATAGTTTAGTAGTAATTTCATATTTTATAAAACTATAAGTTAAAAATATATTTAAGTGGAAAAATATCAGATAAAAATCTCTCATGCTAAAAACTGATCATGAGAAGGATGGCATCATGGTGGATTAACTAGAGAAAGTATTTTATTTTTACTTCTTCTTTCATTAACCTCTCTATTAAATTGACAGCTTCAGAAACTATGACAATCATGTTTCTCCCCTCTCTCTTGGTTTATGCGCCAAAGCCCAGCTCTTCTTGGTGATTTGAGGCTATGAAAAATGACATGCTAGGTGTTTTTCCTCAAATAACATTAACTTTTAATAATATTGTATTGCAATTATAATACAAATCAGTAGCCCTGTGTGATCCAAATGATAACAGTATATTGTCCTTTGTTGACTTCAAATACCTAGCTCCTTCTTGCTCTTTAGTTCTCCAGTTATCAGAAAGAACAGCTGTGGTTCGACATGGGGTCCACCTGGCAGCTTGAAGCATCCAGATGTCAACTCTTACTTTAAAAAGAAAAAGCAGGCACTCCTTCTCCCTGGTAATGTTGATTTCAGAGGCAACTGGTGTTGGACTGGAGATTAAAGGAAAAAAATTAGAGGAGAAAGGGCCACACTTCCATTTAATTTTCACCTGTAACAAATGCAGATTACATGTAGTGAAAATACCAGTTCCCTGACCAATGAATTACTCTTTTCTATTTGACAGGCGTAAGTCAAGTGTCAGCTTATACTTTTCTGTGCAAATGGGTGACTTGACTATAGTTGTCATCTTATTATTATTATTTTTTTTTATTATTTTATTTATTTATTTTTATTTTAATTTATTTATTATTATTATACTTTAAGTTGTAGGGTACATGTGCATAACGTGCAGGTTTGTTACATATGTATACTTGTGCCATGTTGGTCTACTGCACCCATCAACTCGTCATTTACATCAGGTATAACTCCCAATGCAATCCCTCCCCCCTCCCCCCTCCCCATGATAGGCCCCGGTGTGTGATGTTCCCCTTCCTGAGTCCAAGTGATCTCATTGTTCAGTTCCCACCTATGAGTGAGAACATGCGGTGTTTGGTTTTCTGTTCTTGTGATAGTTTGCTAAGAATGATGGTTTTATTATTTTTTTTTTTAATGGAGTTTGGTTAAAGCTTTACTCCCTGTTGCAGAGAAGAGATAGATACATGACATTTACACCAAGAGGATGGAGCCATGAGAAATACATAAAGCGAAACCCTGGGGGAAGGGAGATAGGGAGGGTTTTATGTGTATTTTATTAAAACCCAAGATCTTTTGTTTTGAAGATTTAATAAAAAGTATAACCTAAAAGTTTTAGATTCCAGATTGATCAAATGCTCTTCATATAAAGTTTATATAAAATTATAGTTATTAAATACTTGAACACAATAAATAACTAGAGAAGACTTAGACTTATGTGTTTTATAAAGATCATACTAAAATATGATTCAAAAAAATTCAAAAACATTGAATTACCTAAAAGAAGTGTATCCATTTCTGATTACTTATTCTTACTTTTCCACAGAGGAAAATTTCCAAATAATACTCACTTTTGAGTTGAGACTCAAAGGAGAAAAACAAGCCATCACAATTATTGCTGTATTTGGGAAGACAAGTTTATTTTTTGAAGTTTTAGTTTCTTTTGAAAAAGATGGGCTGGGCACAGTGACTCACACCTGTAATCCCAGCACTCTGGGAGGCCAAAGTGGTTGGATCACCTGAGGTCAGGAGTTCGAGACCAGCCTGGCCAACATGGTGAAACCCCATCACTACTAAAAATACAAAGATTAGTCATGGTAGCGCATGCCTGTAATCCCAGCTACTCGGGAGGCTGAGATGAAGGGATCGCTTGAACCCAGCAGGCAGAAGTTACATTGAGCCGAGATTGCACCACTGCATTCCAAACGGGGCGGCAGAGCGAGACTCCATTTCAATAAAAATAATAATAATAAAATAGAAATAATTTTTTAAACCCCCTTTCTTTGTGATTCTAATCATGAATCATAACTCAACTAGACTCAGTCATTTTTACAAGAATGAATTTACCGACTTGTATTAAAATTCTAAGTTCACTATTGTCATATTCTCACACTATATCTTTGTTGATAGAAAGACATTAGAATTACAGTATTTTTCTTCATAAGGTTTCCTAGAGCCATTTTGCAGCTCTTCTTCTTCCAGTATAACCTTATTACATTCATATGACACTGTTTTTTTGACTGTATATATATCCCCAGATAATGCCTTTTCTTCTACTCTATTTGAATAACTATAAAGAAACAATTATATCTTCTTTTACTGTTTCACAGCTGAATCATAGCCCCGACTTGCTATTCGCAATTTGCACCAGGACAGTCTTACAAATGGTATCATCATCAAATAATCCTGTAGCCAAAAAATTATTATGTGAACCATCCTAACACTGAACCTAGGAATAGACATTTAGTTTTTGCCCACATTCTCAAATAAGTTTGCTTAGTTTACCAGAAAATAGCTATCCCTCTTTCTAATTAATAACTCCACAATTCTTGTTTTTAGTGTATTAACATAGAGCCGTCATAGTTCTTACTCTAGTTGAAATCTACTGACGTAGCCAGTATCTTCCATGTAACCTACAATTCTGAGAGCCACATCTCTCAAAAAGTTAAGGGACAACTGTAATCTACAAGATTGTGTTGTTAGGGATTCACAACAGCTTCCATTTTTAGACAAAGCATCAAGAAATAAAAGGCAAAGCAATGTTTGGAGAAATGCAGAAAAAGACCTTTTGAAATTACCACCCCCACCCCACAAAGAAAAACATTCAGTTAAACTCCTAAAATTGACCATTGCAGTTAGAATGCTAGTTTTTTAAATTAAAAAACAGCATTTTACAAAGTAGATTACTATATAAAGAATGTTTAATAAAATAGTCAGAATAGGGGCCTATTTAATGTCCACTAGCAGTTATAAATTCTCTCTTATCATCAATTTTAGAATAAACTCAGGTTCTTAGAATAAGAACCTGAATAAGATGGATAGAGTGTACCTGTCCCCTCAAGGCACCTGAAATTTCCCCACCAGTCTTGGCAGTAATGACCACAGCCCTCTTTCACAATGCCCTGGGGAAGAAATAAACCTTTGCCGATGCACAGCTTTCAAGTTCATCACATCCTCTCAATTTTTATGCTTCCATCTAGTAAGTTACTTCCCTTTCTTTTGCTTGATATTGCTCAAACTGCTGTAGGACACCACTATTTTTTTAAAAATTGCTTCATTCTGAACTCGTTATCCTATTATTTTCTTCTTTCCAATTCAGTCTCTCTAATGCAAGGAGTATTATTTGAACAACTCCTTTTTACCCAGTACCATTACTTGGGGAAATACACATGCTCAAAAATATGACCCTTGTGGAACCTCTGTTCAAATCATAGGTTAAAAACCAAACAGGATGCACAGAATAGAAGCCACTGTATTTAATTGCTAAATGTTGTATTTCAAATACCAAAAGGTAGAGTTGTATTTTTTAAACCCTTCAGGTACGGTCTAGGCATAGATATTTTTAGAAAGCTTTCTAGGTTATTCTAATATGCAGCCAGTAATGAAATCCACTGTGCCGGAAAGTCTCCACCCTGACTGACGAATAACTTTCAGTTCTGATTTAGGAAATCAAGGTGAGGACACAGATATGAACCCTTTGTTTCTCAAACTTTAGTGTGCAGAAGAATTATCTGGGCTTCTGTTAAACACATACAGTCGGCCGGGCACGGTGGCTCACACCTGTAATCCTAGCACTTTGGGAGGTGGGCAGATCACGAGGTCAGGAGATTGAGACCATCCTGGCTAACACGGTGAAACCCCGTCTCTACTAAAAATACAAAGAATTACCTGGGCGTGGAGGCGGGTGCCTGTAGTCCCAGCTACTCAGGAGGCTGAGGCAGGAGAATCATTTGAACCCGGGAGGTGGAGGTTGCAGTGAGCCGAGATCACACCACTGCACTCCAGCCTGGGCGACAGAGCAAGACTCCGTCTCAAATAAATAAAAACATACGTACATACATGCATGGCTCTGGGGCTTAGACTCCAGAGAATCAGATTTCACAGGTCACATATGGAAACCCAGAACTTACATTTTCAACAAGAGGCTCTGGTGATCCTGATGCAGCCGTCTTCAGACCATGCTTTGAGGAAGGCCACTCAAAAGTCAATCACTATCCAGTCCTGTGAACTAATATTTAAGAGATGATATTTTAGATCGTAATAAAGTAACCCAGAATCAACATGTCAACATGAATATCTTGTAAAAGTGAATTATTTTATAAATTTATTTTCATATCCTTTAAGTGTGCAGTATTTGATTCATATTCTTGCTGTTTTATCATCACTAGATAGATGTTCAGAAAAATTTGAAAATTATCCTCCTCTTGCCACCCTTGGACTTATTTAGAAGACTAAAACAGTAGAGATTCACTATTTAGAAAATAAAAAAGAAATATGAAAAAATGTAGAAAGGAAGGAAAATAGCTTTCTTTAGCTTGTACATGCATGTTTCTATATCTGTGTTTTTTTAAAAAACTTTATGACTTTATGACAAAAGCTAAAGTTCTTATTTTAAAATTATTAAGGACTTTAACTAATGTTATATACTCTCAAGACAATTATGTGACTTGCTCATTTTAGCTCAAGGTAATTGTTTATTAAAATGACCAATGAAAAATCTTTTTTAAAACATGTTTATTCCTCCAGAGAAAAATGTTACATGAGCAAAAAATAGGACAGAAACAGAAAAATGCACAAAATAGGTACTTCTTCTGCCATTAAGTAGTTGGAAATTAAATGTCAATGTAAATGCAGAATGTAACACATAAGAACAACTGCCCACATCATGACATACAATGTGTAACAATGTTAGATAACATAAAATGATATGCTTGATATGCTTTATTTATGTTTTTTTAGAAAAAAGATTCCAGAACAATGTTAATAAAACTTTATATTTGTACTTTTAAATTCATTTAACATTAAAATTGAGAGCATGTATTTTATTCCTGTAGTTAATTCTATTGTCTCCTTCTCTCATGTAGTTAAATCCATTCTCTCTCTTTGATTTAAGGCTTGAAATTCAGCTAGTTTAAACCATCTAAATCCTACCTGTCTAAGAACAGGCACACCTGCAGAAGAGCACAGTTCTCATTGACCTTGGGAACACAGCAGTTTCAATGAAATAATCTCATTTAGTAAAAAGAAAACCATATGCGAATCAACATTAACCGCTCTTAGCCCACATCAGGGATGATAGCTCCCTTGGCACCAGTTTGAATTTTGAGCTAAGGAATTTGGCCTGATCTTCCCTATGCTCAGCCAGGACAGATTGATAAAGAGGTACAACATTAGCTTAATCAGTTGCTCCATATTTCTGAATTTTTCTAAATATGTTCCTCGTAAGTTTGCTTTCAGTGGAAATATAGAGAATGCTTTCACACACATTTTTTCTTCTGAAATCAGTTCTCTGTGCATTAGAGCATTAAGCTTAGCAAATATGAGTTATGATACTACTAACACATTTATCGAGTGCCTACTTTTTGCCAGGAACTGGACTAAGAGTAAAAAATATATATACACTTTGTTTCTGATATTCACAAAAATCCCTCTAAAATAACTATCATTATCCCCATTACACAGATGAAAAATCTAAGGGTCAGAGGGGCTAAGTGATTTGCCCAATGGCAGAGAATTACGGGGCCAACAAAACACTTATAATATTTGTAATAATGTTTCATGTGCATTGATTTACATTTTTCTATTGTATACTGTATTTTAAAAGCAAATGGCTAACTTTTATGAAATGTTCACTATATTCTGGGCATTGCTCTGAGTGCTTTGTATGTATTAACTCATTCAATATTTCGAATAACTCTTGAGTATTTTATTTCCATTCTACAGGTGAGAAAACTGAGGCACAAAGAACTCAAGCAACTTGTTTCTGGTCAAAAAACTGACAAATGAAGGAACCATGATTTAACCCAGCCATTGGCTCCAGACCATGCTATACAAATATTAAGTAGGTTCCAATAGCCATTTTTTACACTTAGTTATTAAAATGTAACACTACATGCTGCTTGTACATCAGGATTTACTATAACAAGACAGAATGTCAATGCGAGTAATTCTAGTTGATAAAAAGGACTACTTCAATCCTCTCCCTGCCAAAAGATGTGCAGGGGAGATCGACCAGACATCAGAGGCATCATGCTGTGTAGGACAAATCCTGGGTCTTTTCCAGCAGTCGAGAAATTTCAGAGTTAAGAGTCACATCATCCTAAGCAAAGGTGTATTTTTTGCAGACCCCTTAGCATATCTAAAGGGTACAACAAACAGTAAATAGGAGGAGGTGTTGATAAATAGCCTCTCAGTCCTGGGAGAGGTGACACCTGACATATAATTTCCATTAAGTTGCCTTTTCTGAATGATAGCACCACAATTTTGAAGCACAAAGATAAATATAGTGTATCTAATAGGAAATAAATGCATATAAGGTGGCATGGCACTTCATAAAAATAGGAGAACTCTAAGAGAATAGTAAAATTCTCTTAGAAATCTAAGGAAGAGAAGGAATGGTGTTTATGATATTTAGTAGTTTTTAGTGGGTTTGTAAAATTTGAAGGAAAGTAAAAAGGATGATTATCAATCTGTCATGGGAACTGGCCATGATGTAACAGCTTGAACTAAGAGATTTGTTCTACAAAAGCCCTAAGACTTGTTAGCAAATAATAATTTCATTAAAAGACAGAAGAAAACATGTATCTGCAGAGGAAATAAAACTTTATCTTTTTTCACTTAATAAAATAGCAAATATCACCACTAAACTCAGACATATGCACTGCCAAGATTTTAAGTGTTGAGATACTCATAAAATACGGAATCTCTCTCAGTAATGTTGTTTCTTCCCTCCACCCCTCCTTTCTTACTCCCCTGGGAGTCCAGTCCCAACAATTACAGGGTTGCTATCACAGCAGCTGTCCCTCTTGCATAGTGCTGATTTTCTACATGCAAAAAATGTGGACTCCAGAGAGCCATGACAATGTGAGTTAACAATATGTCTGAATCTAGTTTGGGAAGACATGAGTTTATTGTATTGTAAGAAAAAATACTGAATGTAAGTTATTTTCTTAGGATTTTTAATTGTTGCCATTGTCATTCTGGTTTCAATTAACAACTAATACTCTAAATGAATTATTTGAATAGAATTAATGAAGTGTACAAATAACTTAAGGAAGTTTCAAACCCTGGCTTCTGACCTGCATATAATTTAATGAACAAACAGAAAAGAAAATGGAAAATGGTTAAATGAATGTATTATTTTCTTAACCTAAATAGACAACATTGTTTCAAAAATTGAATATCCTCTCTCAGGCTATAGAACCTATTAAGATGACTTTTCTTTTTCCAAAAAACAAACAAACAAAAAATTGATCTTTTTGGTCTCTTTCTTAGATTTGTCTGATCCATCTAAAAGCCAGTTTCTGCATTTCTGAACTTGACTGCTCAATACAATCAAGAGAGGATTTCCACACAATCATTTAGAAATTTCAAAATGTATGGTGTTTGGGAATTATATATTCATTATGACTACATCCAAAGCGTGGTATCAGAAGCCAAATTATTTTTTCCTTGAAATATAAATACTGCAACTTAGGTGGCATGGCACTATTGAAAACAGCTTGCCATATGCCTTTGATTTCACTGAGAGACATGCCATCTGCCACCACACTCAAAAATGATTCAAAAAAATTAAAAAGAATGGCAGAAGATTGTGGTCAAATGCAAGAATATTACCCATCATGTGTGGTCTAAGATTGGGCCGGGGTACTTGTTCAGATTACCTGTACTCATGAAGTCAAAGCTGGGCAGAAACAAATACATTGTCATTTTTTTCTGTGGGCAATGAACTGAGTACAGTGTAGTTCCCTCAGCATGATTATTGATACCAATTTAGAAAGAAGTCTTTGATATGAAAGTAAAAAAGACAAAGATCCTAGGGCAATGCATATTTTAAAGGAGTTTTGGCCCAAGGACTGGGATTAAAACAGGGAGAACTTGCTTATGCACAGTTAATTTATTTGTAAAAATTCAATACCTTCATGGGACTTTGGAGAAAGAAGAAAATGGCAAGATATCAGAGACTTTTGGGGGGATATATATATATATATATATATATATATATAGAAGAAACGTATAAATCTATTTAGATACTATATTTTATCAAGTGCTAAATCAGCCAAGTGTGTATTTTAACTCTACATAATAAAATCACTGTGATAAATCCCTTCAGATGATTCCCAAAGAACAGAGGTAATTTTTCTAAGAAGCTTAAAAATAGAAATCTCTCTTATGCATCCAGACAGTGCCCCTTACAATCACTATTTTGTCCCAAAAGAAAAAGAGAGCAGAACAAAATGTAAATTTTACAGGAAAAATTTTACAAGTAACTATTTGTTTATTTGGTTTGTTTATTTGAAGAAGGAAAAGATTCAAAATCTATGGACCAAATTTTGGCTAAGAGAATACTATCTTAGTCTGTTTTTCTTTGTTGCTATGCCTGACTGAGGTTGGGCAGTTTATAAAGAAAAGATGTTTGTTTAGCTTATGGTTCTGCAGGCTGGGAAGTTCAAAGACCATGACACGAGCATCTGCTCAGCTTTTGGTGATGGCATTTTGTGCTGTGTCAAGACATGGCAGAAGGTCAAAGGGGAAGCAGGCACATGTGAAGAGACAAATTCTGAGGGGTATCCTGATTTCATCACAACCCACTCTGGTGGGAACTAATCCAGTATTTCCAGAGCAGAAACTCAGTCATTACTATGAGAACCGAACCAAGTCATTCATGAGCGATCTGCCTCCGTGACCCAAGCACGTCCCACTAGGCTTCACCTCCCAGCACCACCACATTGGGGATCAAATTTCAACACGAGTTTTGGTGAGGACAAACTAAACCATGCCCACATGGGAAGTACCATATGAGCAATGAAGCTGGATTTCTTTATAAAAGAAAAAGAGAGAACATGTCGCTAAATGGTAAAACTGGTTTTGAGAATGAAATGCAATCCTGTTTCAGAGATTTGTAGCCAGTATTACAAGGTAGTCTTGTGCCTGGCTTATGAAGTTTATTTGAAATGTTTCATTCCAGATAATCAAGGGAAAAATAGTTTCCAAATAATAGCATTTCCAGTACTCTTCTAGAAAACAAAATTAAAGATATGCAGCTCCCCAAAAATATCTAATAATTACAGATAACTATATTAGAACTGCTCTAGAAATTTTATACCACCATTTATTGAAAAGTATTTAATGACCATCTAAAACGGTATTATAGGAAAAGAAGTAAAGTAATAATAATACTACTACATAGTATTTGTATATCACTTTTTTATTTATTTGTATTATATTTATAAAATATGTGTTCCTATTTTATAGATGAGAAAATTAAGGCTTATCAGGGTTCACCTATCTAATGTCAAATAGCTAATAAATGTTGAAATCAGAAGTGAACATAGGTCTTATGATATCATGTCAGAGTTCCTTGCATTCCAGCATCATCCCTCTTAGCCTAAGACACAGTGGTTTCTACTTTCAGGGTGTGATATACAATTCCATACAGTTTCCCTCAATAGTTTCCATCTTGTTTGAGTGGAAGTACCCTGGAAGTAGTAACATTTTAGCTGTTCTCAACAATAGACCCCTCTGTATAAAACTAAGGAATTAAGAGTTTACAAGGGAAAGTGAGAAGTATCTTTATGTCACAATTTGACACAATCTACTTGTATGACAAGTTATACATGCATGAAATAAATACTATAGTAAACAATATGTCCTTGCTGGTAGTATCAAATATTGACATATGAGAGTGACAATTTGATCAGTACAATAGATCAGACATTATATAACAGGGTTCACATAGAATAAACATCTCACAATTTGCCTATCCAGATCAAATTTGTATATATAGTATACAAATGACTATATATGAAATATATATACAGAAATGACTATATATATGTATATAGTTGCCATAGCACAGTGGTATTAGGCAGAGAATTTTGAGTTGTAAAATAAATAATCTCTCTGCAAATTATCTAATAACTTAATTGTGAAGAAGATCTAATTTTGAAACTGTTTTGCTGCTGTAAAATCAACTTCAAATATGAGACACCACAAAAGAGGGTGTCTCCAAGGGAAATCTTCAAAGACAGGAGAGTGGCGTAATCAAAGAAAAGTTTAAAGTTTGCTGAATTTCTTGGGCAAAAAAATTGAAGTCTTTGAATAATATTTCTCTGCTTCATATTACATCTACAATTTCTAGAAATATGTACAGCTATTAATAGAGAAAAGCAAAAGAAGTATCAGAAGCTGAGAAAAGGCAAGAAGATAAAGCAGGAAAGAAAACAAATGTCTTTGCAGTGCAGCCCTCAGAGTTTGGTCAAAATACTCTAGGACCATGAGACTGGGATCCTGTCCAGTTGGGAGGAGAGAGCTGAGATACGGATGAAGGGACTTATAAAGTTCAGTTAAGACCTCTGATCCATTCTTTGTCTACAGTCTGATATCAGCAGAGTCCTTCATTCACGGGGGAGTTTTCCCTTCACTTAGTGGAGCTAAGTATGTTAATAAAACATTAACCAGAACTGTTCCTACAAAAAGCACATCTCAAATAAGAAGGTAGAATGAGATGATCTCCAAGGTCTCTTCCCACTTTAACATGAGAATTTGCTAAGTGAAAAGTCTAATCATATTTTCAATTTAAAAAAAATAGAAATTTTCATTTTAAAAAAGTCATAGTTCAGGGGCTGTTTTATCAAGAGGCTGGGAGATTAGGTGGCTAATGTTATACAACCCATTTTCTATTAAGTTTGGGATGCAGTTTTGTCCCTAGATAATGGAAGAAATTCTCTTAATTGATACTTGTTATTAATTCTTTTGTTTCCCCATTTTCTAGTTGCTCTTTTTTTCACTTGCCAGTTTAGGAATTTGCTTGGCTCTTTTCCTACATTTAATGACTATATTTAAAAAAAGGACTTGGCCATGTGCCTAGAGGCTCTTGGGTGTTGGGTGCCATATAAACAAAATTAATTACCAACTTCAGTGCCAATATCACATCAATGGCAATGAGAGGTTAGTCGACAAAAGAAAAGACAAATAAAAATTTCAACAAATAATAGTATGCATAGGATGCATAAAATAAAAAATTAATCAACCTAAATTTGTATATATTTGTATAGTGTTCAGTTTTTCCTAATGTACTTATATACATTATTTCATCTGGTTGTCAAAATAACCTCATGTGCTGGCTATTACAGATATTTCTAACTTCATTTTACAAACTTAAGGAACTTAGCCCCAGAGATGTTAATCTGTATTTTTTCTTTTCTTTTTTTTTTTTCATTCACTCGACAAATACTTAAGAAAACCTACTAAGTGCCGTATGTTGCCCTCGGAATTGTAGGGTGACAAACCATCCCAGCTTGCCTAGAACAGGGGAGATTCCTGGGATGCAGATTTTTCGTGCTAACATGGGACTGTCCCAGACAAACTGGGATGGCTGGTCAGCTTAACACAATCTGGCCACTCTAATAGCACATCACAGTTCAAGTCACAAAACAAACTGTACACCAGATGAAGAGCTCTCTCTCTCTCGCTCTCTCTCTCTCTCTCTCTCATTATTTTTGCCTCACTTAGGACTTTTATTTCTGAACCCCACTCCCAGCATTAGACTAAAAGTTCTCCTTAATGTTGCCAGTGATCACCCAAGCAAGAAAAATAGCTTTGCTGCCCACTTGTCTGCACGATTTGACATTTTGACCACCTGATACTCTCTTTGGCCTTTACTCTTTCCCTTGCTTTTCTCTCTCTTTCATAATACCCCACATCTCCCCATGTAAACTTTCACCATTAAGCACATGGTCCCCAAATGTATACACATAGCTGCAATGTGATGGCTTTGACACATGGATGTGTATGACTGAAAGATATCTCCTTAACTCCTGGCTATCCCAAGTATTTGAATAAACTAAATCTCAACAAAAATGTTGTTTTCTCCACAGCCAATTCTTCCTCTTGACTTTCCTATCTCTGTCTTCAGGCAACACCACTCTCTTGGTACCAGGCTCATTCTCAGCCCGCAGTGGTCTCTTTCTCTCCCTATTCACCACATCTAAGGTGTTAACAGTTCCCAGCAAGTGGTCCTTCAGAAAGTTTTTCATATTCATCCCTTCTTTTCTTTCCCCACTGTTACCACCTTAGCTAATTCCTCCTTACCTCCCTGAGTTATTTTTCTGGTCTCTTCCCTGAACCAACTCCACCCTCCACCTGTGCATTCATTTCTTTCTTACTCTAATTTAGTCTACATTGCTCCCAGGTTAAAGTGCATTTCGGCCTTAATGCCCAATGTTCTTGTGTATGAGCCCCATTCTCCAGCAAAAAAATAACCATTTGCTATGCAGTCTTTTCCTCTCTGTGCCTTTGTTATATTATTCCTTAGGTGCATAATATTTTATTCTGTCAAATTTCACTCATCTTTCAAGGCAATCTTAAATTTCAAAGTTCCACAGATATATTTTGTAGTTTCAAATGGATGAGAACCCCTTCCTATGAACTTACTTCACTTTGTACTCCTGAACACTCATCCTTATCTGCTTTGTGTTGTAATTATTTGTATTCTTTTCTCAGTCCTCCAACTAGAATGTATACTTCTCAAGACCGAGGCTGTGTCCTACTCATTCTAGTTCCCCTGCTTAACGCAGCAGGTGTTCATTATATTTTTATGAAAGATTCAATTACTTTAACTCCTCATCCAAGTCTGGCTTCGAAAATGAATTTTGCAAATTAGTTATTTCAGATATTTAAATTTTAGCATGTGCCTTACACAAATATATAATGAATTCATGAACAATTTAATTTAAAAAAAAGAAACAAAGAAAACCTCAAACACCCAAGGATTATCCAACATCAACACAAAGTTCCTAAGTACAGAGGTATCCCTAGGATCATTACTCTAGTGTGCAGGTTTGTACACATACATGTTGTCAGCCCAGCCAGCCCCTTATCAGCTACTCTGCAGAAAAGGCCGCAGACAAGGAGAGCTATTCCAGGATGGGCAATCACTTGCATTCAGAAAATAGAATTTAATTGAGTAATTTTTCAGATGGTTGAAACTGAATTGGTATTGCACTGGAAAAAGAATGCCTGTTTGGGGCCTAAATTGTTCCTCCCCATTTAGAAGGGGACACAATGTAAGCATAAGATTCATGCAGCTTGGGAATTATAAAGATTTGGGTTTTAGGACAGTCCCAAAATAAACCCTTTAATTCAGGCCTTAGAGGGTTTCACTTAATTAACCTGGAATCAATTGAAACACTGTAACCAAAAGGTTTGTCACAATATTTGTTTAGTCTTTATAGACACAATTTCCAAAATATCAAAGTTGAAGGAAAATAGAGTCATTTTTCATCATATTTGTGAAAAAATTCTCCTACAGGCTTTGGACCTGCATCTGGAGGGAAAAATAAGAGATTAATGAGAAAAAAATCATATTATGTCTTACCACTGCCCCCCGCCTTCAAATCTTTCCCTATCATAAAGTTTCTTCAGTCATGCACAAATACTTCAGAGACTGCTACCTCAGACACTGCCGTCAGCGCCCAGAGGATTGAGATTTAGTCTTTGCATCTTAATTACAGCTGACTCTTTTTCCCTTGTTCTGAGCTGAGTTATAGCAAGGAAAGGGGGAGATGAATGAATGACCCATGCATCTGACATCTAATATCTGCCACTTCAGATTTGGGGTTTGATTTAGGGTCTCTATCAGAGAGTTTGAGGAAACAAAGTCTTTTATCTTCTTTAAATAAATTCATGCACTGAAGCACAATTTACCTTCTCTGGCAGTTTTATTATTCAGAACAATGGGCTTTTTTAGTTGTGCAATATTTGGGCTTTTCCCTTTCCTCTCACGTTTATAAACAAAAACATTCAGTTTAGTAATTTAAACAAGGATAAAACAGAAGCGATGTGTGGCACTAAGGCTACAAAAGTGTCATGTTGTCATTTTCATTCTTTTTACAAAGGACATGGAATTGAAAGCAAGACTCCTCATCTTTGTATTTAAATAATGACCCGAATTCAGTACACAAAAATGACCTTTTCTGTGGATGCATTGTAGTTGTTACCTCATCACCCTTTCATCTATATGAAACTTTGTATGAGTCAGTTTCGGAAGCATGAGGGCCTCCATTCTGCCCAAAGGCTCCAGCCACAGTGGTAAATGGGGCCCAAGCCCCACCTCTGTTCCACTAGCTAACCATAGCTGCCCTTCCTGGCAGTTGCTCTTTCCCAAAAGACCGAGCACCTCTTTCTCAACACAAATGTACCACCTGTTCTTCCAAATTCTTCTTGGTGCTGCACTGGCTCACAGGAATATGCTTTTCTTTTCCCCCCCTAATTGACCTGCTTAGAAGAGGCATTGTTTTCTTATTTGCATGAAGGCATTATATAAGCTAGCTGCAACTTGGCCCTGTGGATCTGATGCATGCGTTCTGGATGAATGGTGAAAACAGTATGCAACTAGGATTAAGCAGGCTTCATGAAGAAAAAATCATACAACAGCTTTGCTAATCCAGCATTTACTTGCATTGAAAGTCAGCAGATGGGTGGGGTGGGTGCTCACGCCTATAATCCCAGCACTTGGGGAGGCCGAGATGGGAGGATCACTGGAGCCCAGGAGCTTGAGATCAGCCTAGACAACATGGTGAGACCCCGTCTCTGCAAAAATAAATAAATAAATAAATAAAATTACAGTTTAAAAATTTAAGTCAATTGATGACAAGAAGGGAAGCTGGAAAGACACTTGGCATTCTGACAGAACGTGTTCAGACGGTATGTCCCACTGGGGAAGCTGTTATGGAGTAAATGGGCCCTCAGGGACACCAGAACTAGGTTTATGTCACCCAGAACAGTGTCATTACCAAGAGGACAGGTGGAATGGAATAAGCCCGTGATTATCATGAAGTAGAACACACCTTGGTGAGGTGCGTCTCTAGGTGGACTATTCATTACAAGCTCAAGACAGTATGCCGGAGGGGGTGCATCTTGAGTTTAATGGAGAAATCTCTGAGGCAGTAGAAGATAACAAAGACCTATCCTAACTGTAAAGTAGGTCCTCGGAAAAAATGGATAAACCTAATTGCTGTCTTCATCTCCTGTGGATGCTGATGGAGAAAATCAACCTCTGTGTAACAGATGCTACTGAGATTCCATGGTCTCCTGCAACCTTTTCATCTCATTTTTTGCCTACAGAAACTGTTTCAATGCTTCTTCACTCTGATCAGTCTCTGACCCTACCACGCCCTCCTTTACTTATCGTAGATTTTTAACTAATATTTTACAGAGAAATTGAAGATGAACTACTGACCGCTTCCCTAATCATTCATTCATTTAATAAGTATTGATTAAGGGTATGCTGTCTGCCAGGCACAATAACAGGTGCTGTTTATAAAGAGATGAACAGAGACAGGTGCCTGCACTCTTCAAGATTACTCTTCTAAATAGAACCACATCCTTTCTTCCTTTCTCACTGCTTGTTTTATTAGATCTTATTAGATCTATATTAGATCCTGTGTTCTTTATCTTATCCCACAAGACTTTCTCTGCAATTCACATAAAAGTGAGACTCTCCTCTCACTCTTTTTTCTTCAGTTTCTTTTTCCTATCAGAATATCATATTCAGTTCTCTTTAAAAAAAAAAAAAAATTCTCCATCAAACTCCCTTGAGATTCTGGTTACTACTCTCTCTTGACCCTCTTCCTCACAGGTTTCATGGATGCATTGCTATTTGCTTCCTCGCCTACAACTTCAAAATTGCTCACCCTGCTCTCACTAGAGTTACAAAATTCAATGAGTATATTTTAGATCTCATGTTACTGACTCTTAGGTAGCAGTTTTAATGTTAGGTAAACTTTCCTACATTAACAGTTCCTTTCTCTAGTCTTCCAACACAATATAAACTATGGTTTTCTTCTTCAATGTCTGTCTATCAACTCTCACTGTCTTAACTGCTCTTCGTCTGGGCTTCTGATAAACACTGGTGGTGTGTTCCTTCTCTTCACCTCCCTTGGGTGATGTCACGAGTGAACATTTTCAGTCACATAAATTAGTGGACTTCAAATCTTACTGTAAGAATCAACTGGAAAATTCAATCTAGTAGACAAAGGCGGGGCCAAATTTAGTATTTTAACAAGCACTCCTGATAATTCTGAGAAAAGTAGTCATCACATTCAAATTTCTCTTAAGCTCTGAGATAAACCATAAATTCTGCAATAACATGAATTCTGCCTTTCTTGCTTATCATGGTCTTCCCAGAGTTTAGCAGGGTATCTAATTAACACAAGTGTTCATTTGCTACTTGTAGAACAATTGAATGTATATGTAATTGATACATGATCTCCAGCCCAGAATTCAGTTTGCATTCCCCATCAACCACCAATCTCAGTGAACAGCCCTATAATCCACTGATATCAAATCAGAAACCCCGATTCTTCTATCCACTTCCACCCTGCCAACCAAATCAATTGACAAGCACATCTACTTTAATCTTCTTATATCTTGCCAAGCCTTCCACTTCTTTCCATCACCATTGCCAATGTCCTAGTCCAGGCCACCATCATTTTTCAACTGGATTACTTCAATGCTCTTTTAACTAGTCACACTGTATCTATTCTTAATCCAAGTTTTCTTAAACAGAACTTTCATCATTAGAGTTCAAACACAGTGATATGGCTTGCATTGTCCTTTATGAGATGGCCTCTGCTCACCTCTACCATATTCATTTTCAACTTGCTTACCTCTGTTCACCCCACTTTATGCCCTACACAAATTTTGGAAAGTATTTTTCTTACCTTTTATTCTAATGGTATTTCTTTTTACAAAAGCTTTTAAAGACATATTTATTTAAATGCCAGTTCCAACTGAAAAATTTTATTTTAGGTCTCATCTATATAAGTTACTTAGTTTTTCATATTTTGATTCCTTTACTATACAGTTTCCAACTCCATTTTTCAGCCTTTGTTCATTTAATTTGATATATTTGATATAAATTATTATTGTTACATTATTATTAAATTATTAATTTTGCATATGTATTTTATTTCAAGAATAAATTTTTGAAATTTTAATTCTATCATAACAATGAAAATATTTTCCATTTTTCTCTGATTTTAATAAAAAAGTTTTTAATACTTCTGTGCTTTATCTCTCATTCTGTTGAATGGTATCGCTAATAGTTTTTCAAAAAAGTCAACAATATTTTAATATTTTCTTAATAAAATCTGAAATTACCATTCTATTATCTAAATGACAGGATGATAAAATTTTTAGATTACAGAATTTTTTACACCCTCTCTTTTTTTTTTTTTTTTTTGAAATAGGGTCTCACTCTATTACCCAGGCTAGAGTTCAGTGGTACAATCATGGCTCACTCAACCCCCTGGGCTTCAGCAATCTTCTTGCCTCAGCCTCCAAGTTGCTGGGACTATTTGCTTTTTTATTTTTATTTTTATTTTTTTTTTAGAGAGAGAAAGAGATAGGCTAGACTCGAACTCCTGTGCTCAAGTGATCCTCCCACCTCCACCTCTCAAAGTGCTGGGATTACAGGTGTGAGCCACCATGCCCAGCCTTCAATATTTTTTGGCATTCATTTTGCATCGGACAACATGTAACAAAATTGAATTTTCCTCCTTGAAAGGTCAATTACTTTTGTCTACTTAGACACTTATAAGGTATTTTAATCTACATAGTTCAACATTTTTTTATTCTCTGATCAGATGGAGATACGTTTTCATTGTATCTTCATTGTATTCTTCCTGGAATATAGTGGAGTTTTGCAACCCACTGTTGAATGTTAGCTTTCTAAAATATCACCAAATCAACCTGTTAATAAGACAGAGCTGAGTTTATTGCTTACTTCAATAAGAGAAAGCACTTCAGAGGTGTTAAAAAATCACAAAGTTATTTATGATATTCTGAAGTCTGGCTTAACGTAGGCCTTTTAACGGGTAAGAGGAAAGAAAGAGGTTTGATTAGGATTGGGTAAGGATCATGATAGAATAATATAGCATTGGTAGGCATAGGAAGGAGAGAATTTTGAAGAGAAAGGTTCAAAATATTTTGAGAAAAAAAAAAAAGAGCCACAATAGCATTATCTTTCCTAAAAGATAACATTTTTAATATCATTAAATATAAGCATTCAAATTTTTCCACATTATCAAATACATTGGAGGATAAAAGAAATATCTTGGGATATAACCTTTGCTTTCTATTGAAGGGTTGGTGAGTCTCTCAGGAAGTTTCTGGAGTAATCAATAAAATTAATTGCAGAAAATAAAAGTCATTTGCAATTTTCACCTTCCAGAGCAGGAGTTTCTGGGAATAACAAAGCCAAGTTAATGTAAACAGAAGCAGTGTGGGTGTAGATATTAATAGTTTCGGCTTTTAGTGCATGCACATGTCTTTCTTCAGCTCAGGAGAACATCACTGATTTGAATGTTTAGTTGTTGTTGTTCTGAGCTCTTCTTCAGAACTGGTGAGGCAAAACATGGCCACTTGTTTTCTGAGCTTTTCATTATCTTCCTGGGTTGCAGAAGCTGACTCACCAAGTGTCACCTGAGTTGTAGAGAGGGAGGGTGCCCAGATATATATTTTGTTCATACCTTGGGTCTAAAGTCACCAAATGGGTATGGGAGAAGAGAGGTATAAGGTATAATTCATTTCTGTTAGATAATATGGTTTGTGATATGGAACCAAGGCTTGAAATGAGCTGAAGCCTGAAGATTTTATATCAAGCCATTTCTATTTGCCTAATAATTATTGACAGTCTTTTCCAAATGATTGGCATTTGTCCTTATGCCTGCTTATAGACAGACAGACAGATACATAGAAATACAGAGAGACATAGAGAAAGAGAGATAGATATAATTTTTCATATACATGAAAAACTTTTTTGGCTAGGCCCAGTGGCTCATGCCTGTAATCCCAGCACTTTGGGAGGCTGAGGCGGAAGGACTACTTGAGCCCAGGAGTTTGATACCAGCCTGGGCAACATGGTGAGACCCCATCTCTACAACTGTTTTTTTAATTAGCTGAGCACAATGGTACATACCTGTGGTTCCACCAACTCAGGAGGCTTAGGCAACAGGATCACTTGAGCCCAGGAGGCTGAGGCTTCATTGAGTCATTCCAGCCTGGGCAACAGAGTGAGACCCTCTCTTAAAAAAAAAAAAATCACAAAAAAACAATCAAACAAAATCTTTTCCCTTTGGAAAAATTTTGTATTTGCTAAAATGTTTCAAACACAGTACAGAGAGTTATCATATATCACTCACTCAGCTTTATCCATTTTTATCATCTTATTTTATCATGGTATATGAAGTAAACAGTACATTACTAAACCCTAAACTTAGTTCATGTTCCACCATTTTTTTTCCCATTAATGCTCTGTTTCTGTTCCAGAATTCTATCCAGGGTACCACAATATGTTTGAAAGTCACACCTCCTAAGTCTCCTGGACTTCTACCCTTTCTGTCTTCCCTTGCTTTTTATGTCTTTGAAAGTCTTGATGGGGACTGGCCAGTAGTCTGCAGAATGTTTTCCAATCTGGGTTCATATTCACCAGAGAAAAAGAGCTAGAATGGATAGACAGATAGATTGATATACCGATGGGTAGACGGCAAGAACTTGGCTTATAGGACTTGCTCAGTAAGACCAAAATCTGCTGGACAGGCCATCAGAAAACATAGGCTGGAAACTTTCAGGCAGGAGTTAAATCTGTAGTCCAGAATTTCTGCTTCCTCAGGAAAACCTCACTTCTTTTCGTTCAGATTTTTTAGGATAATCTCTTTTGCTTAAATTGATTATACAGGCTAAACACATCTGCAAAATTCCTCCACAGTAACACCTAAATTCATGTTTTATTAACTGAGTATTGTAGCTAAGCCTAAGTTGACACATGAACCTGACTATCACACCAAGGTTATGGGATTTTTGAAGTCATGCAACAGAGGTGCATCTCATTATATCAGGGTGTCTGTGACATCTAGATGACATTACAGTGATATTAACCTTTATCACTTTGGTAAGGGGGCATTTGCCAGGATTCTTCACAGTAAACCCATCACTTTTCCCTCTTTCTTCTCTATTCTTTGGAAATAAGCTACAAAGCCTAGAATGCCCTTGCGGGTAGAAGGAATTAATCTTCACTTCTTATATTGGAGGGTATCTACATATGTTATTTGAAGTTTTTCTGCAAGAATCAGTTGTTTCTTTTCCTCATTTATTTCTTTATTCTGTCATTTATCCATATCAGGATAGATTCACGTATATACTTTGGATTACAATCTAGTACTGTATCCCTTTGTTGTTCACATTGTTCCATTGCTGGCCGCTGAGAGCTCTATCAGGTTGGTTCCTATGTCTCTTTGACATGCCCCCATCCTTTTGCTTTTTAATCACTTTTTTTACTTTCTGGTGCTAAAACATATTCCAGGCTCATCTTGTATTTCCCCTGTCCTGGTCCTGGAATCAGCCATTTCTCCAAGAAACCTGTTGCTTTTATTAGAAAATAATATTTAGAAACCAAGAAAGATCTGAATGTGCAGCGTGCTCATTGATAGTGGGTGTCATGGTTTCTAGACCCTCTCAGAAGATAGCACTAGGTAAAATATACTTATACTAACCTGTATATCTATAATTGTTTCTATATTTATCCAACTGTATCTTTAGTAAGCTAAACATTAGTTTATACCAATGTGTCCAATTCTACTCCAGCAGTGCAGGGCTCATTATAGACTTTCTTTCTTATTTATCAGTGACTTCCTTCTCTAACAGTGACAAACCTGGCCCCCACACCCAAAATCCATTTACATATTTGTTCAACATCAGTATCCACGTAAAGCACTTTTAGAATTGTTAACCCATATGCCTGTGCAAAAAACAACAACAACAACAACAACTAGAGTACAGTGTTTACGTCTAGTTCTCTTTCTGTAGTCTTACAATTTCTAGTAAAAAATTCATTTGCCAAAGTTACTTGTTACGATTCTTTTTTAGGTTGCAAACTTGACTTTCTATGTATAATTCTAGGAATTTTGATATGTATAGTTTTGTATCATCCCCCCAGGACCACAGAGAATGTTTCCTTCATCCTAAAATTTCCTCTGTGCAACCTCTTTGCAGACAACCACTGCCACTTCCTTAAATTTTCCTAGATTTTTAATATTAGTTTTGTTTTTCAGTCTTTTTCTTTATATGTTTTATTGAATAATTATAGAGGAAGCCCAACCAAAGTAGGCTAACCATATAGCATCTTTCTGTTCATTCTGTTTTGAACAACTGTTTTCCAAGCTCTTCAGTCTGTTTTGAACAACTGTTTTCCAGGCTCTTCATATTGCCATGCATTTGGATGGGTAGAGAATATATACAGAAGGATACTTTTTATTAAAGGTCATGTTCACTGTAGTAGCATATTTGAAATTTCAATTATTTTATTTCTTTATAGTTTATACTTAAGATATAGTTAAAAATCAACAGAAGCTTTAGTTTTAAAAACCAATTAAAATCACAAAAAATATTTTATGTCATACTAATGACAGTATATTAAGGAAGAAAGTACAATGACATGTGTGAATTATACTTTCTGTTAGTTATAGTAATTATATATCTAATTCTGTGTTTTAAAATAATTGTATACTAAATGTAGCAACTTAAAACAGATCAACCCTGAGGTTCAGTGTTTCATGCCTGTAATCCTAACACTTTGGGAGGCCAAGGCAGGGGAACCCCTTGAGGCCAGGAATTGGAGACCAGGCTGGGCAACATAATGAGAGCCTATCTCTAAAAAAAAAAAAAGAAAGAAAGAAAGAAATGAAAAATTAGCTGGATGTGGTGGCACATGTTTGTAGTCCTAACAACCTCGGAGGCTAAGGTGGGAGGATCGCTTGATCCCAGAAATTTAAAACTGCAGTGAGCTATGATTGTGCCACTGTACTATAGCCTGGGTGACAGAGTGACTCTCAAAGAAAAAAAAAAGTCAACTCTGTACCTTTAGAATATACATGAATTTCATTTTCATATTTATTTTGGAATCTACAAATATTAAACCAGTAGATTATTAAGTTTTACTTCTCCTGTACCAGAGAAATCTCTGGAGGCCACTTTGTTTCTGATAAACTGATATCTCAGGCCAAGTGTGCATGGGTATGTGTGTGGTTATTGGGGGAAGGAGCTGAGATTCATCTTTGAATAAATTTATAATCTTATCTTCTCTGACTCCATAGAACTCAGCCTGCTTAAGTACCAAACAATATTGAAGAAAATATGTTCAGAGAATTTTGAAATAAAGTCTAATTATCTTTAAAATAGACAAACAGAATTAGATTTTTTTTTGAATTTAGAAAATGAATGAATTACGTTATATAATGTGTATACCCATTTCGTGATACCATTTTTTAAGACAGAGAATTTCTGTAATAGCAAATCACTTACCATAAGAAACTCATAGATTTTTTTTTTCATTAATTTGCATTCTTCACAACAACTAACAGAAAAGTATTGTGATTGTGCCTCACCTGCAATTTGGTGGGCAAACTGGTACACCTACTTTAACCTCTGTGATCAAATGACACATTTTAGGAAAGCCTGTTGCCTTGACAAATATGATTCTCAACTGAATTTAAATAATGCATTTTGAACAATACTTGCAGTTGAGAATACAGAGCATTTGTAACTTTGCTAAATAACATGGAAGGCCACAAAGCGTAGGAATGTATTTTTGCTGTCGTTGTTTTGTATAGACCTGGGAAAGCCTTTCCCCTTATTATCATCCTAGGGTCTGAGAGATAGAGGGGACTACAGAGGTCATCTAGATGTCAGGTTTTGTAACTCATGCTTGTTTTTACAGGTGAATGTTTCTTGTCGTTCCATTATCTCTTTACTAAAAATAAATGTGGCGAATGCTAATGGAATGTGATCTCTTTGGGAAAATATTCAACAGAATGATTAATTAATTGAGAGAAAGGTTAGGTGATAGATGAAATAAAAATTAGTGTTTTTTAATTCAACATTCAAAAACACATTTGACATTTTGTTGTAAACTATGTTTCTAGCAGCTGTTAGGGTAATTGTTTTGCTAGTTTCTAATTGCAGATGTTGGCAGCTGGAAATTAGAAGCAAGTAGTAGTTTCTTTAGAGACTTGAATTAAATGTGTGAAAACATGAGATTATGCTTTTTCAGTGATCTTCAACACAGCTACGAAGATCGGAGTTTTAGAATCTCTACTAATTATTTTAACGGTCAGATAACCTTAAAATATTAAAAAGCTTTAAGCCTTTACTAGATATATAAAGGTCTGTCACTTTTCAAAAGTAAGTTAGATGACAAAGAAGTCTCTACGGCCAGAGAAAAGAAGGAAAAATAAAGATTTATTTGAATAATTAAATAAAAGACGGGGGTTTATTAAATTATTCAGAAAATTGCTTCAATTTTCCCACTTGGCCTTGGCTGTGCAGACCTGAGAAAATGGTCTTTTCTCCTACATTTAATCTCCAGAGCAACCTAAAAGGATGCTGACAAACATTAATTTTGCATTATAAAATAGTCTGGGCAAGTGACAGCAATTTCAAGATTAATGTGTTGGCCTCCTGAGATTTCAGTAAGGAAAAAAGGTTCTCTTAAACTTTGTATTCAAGTCTTACATAGTATTGGTCACTGTCTTGCAATGGTATTTTCCAATGAAACAGACTTCTGAAGACTATGGGTTCTCTAGCAGCTAGGAATGAAGAGTGCCTGTTCCTAGAGGTATGGTTTCTATTGTGCAGTTCACTGAGCTAGTGACTCACATTAAGTCTCTGGGATGCTTCTTTAAGATATATATTCAGGTGTAGGATAGAGAATAAAGGCAATAAAGATAAGGAATTTAAAGCATACCCAAACTTTTGCTCTATCAAAGTTACTGTTAAGAGAATGAAAACATAATCTGTAGGCTGGGAGAAAATTTGCAAGTCACCAGTCTGATAACTTGTATCCAGAATTTTTTTAAAAGCCCTCAAAATTCAACAAAATAAGAAAAAAAAAATTACTCATTAAAAAAATGGGCCAAAGATTTGAACAGCTTCACCAAAGATGTACAAGTGGCAATAAGAACATGAAAATATACTCAATATTATTCACCATTAGGGAAAAACAAATTAAACCATAAGATACTACTATGTACTTATGAGAATGGTTAAAAGTTAAATCTTACAATACCAAGCGATGGCAAGAATGTAAAACTACTATAAATCTCATACATTGCGGGTGAGCATGCAAAAAGGTACTGCTACTCTGGAAAACAGGCAATATTTTATATTTAAGTGAATGCTTAGCCATATGACCCAGCAGTTCCATTCCTAGCTATTACCTAGCAAAATAGAAATTTCTGTTTGTGCAAAAACCTGTATGTGGATTTTGTTTTATAGAAGCTCTGTTTATAATCACCCAAACATGAAAATAACTGTATGTCTTTCAATGGGTAAGAAAACTATAGTTCAAAAATAAAATGGAATATATTCAGCAATATAAAGGAATGGGGAATTGATATACACAACAACATGGACAAATTTTGAAAGCTTTATGTTAAGTTTAAAATCCAGTTTTCAAAAGTCTTTAATAAATGAATTAATTTATGTGACATTCTGGAAATAGGAAAAACCACAGCAATGGGAACAGATCAGTAATTACCAGCGTGGGAATAGGAGGAATCAGGTTGCTGATTCTAATTCCATATTCTGATTGTGGGAGTGGTTATTTAAATCTATGTGTTGAAATTAATAAACTATATACCAAAAAGTTAATTTTAATGCATATTAACTTTTAAAAGTTTTAAATTAAAATTAGCTTGTTAAGCACTCAAATTGTGATGTAATAATCCATCTGTTCCTAGTTTTACCTGTTTCTCTTACTTTTTTTGCTGCAAATTGTTTGTTGACATTTTCAAATTAGTAATAATTACCTATGCTGTGGAGAGATTGGTGGGAGAAAGGCTTGAAAAATTTCTCACCATTAATCAAGTCTCCTTGGTCTTTAAAAATAAGCTTCTGATATAATGTACATTTTATCTCATAGTCTACCCTCGGGATATTGCCAAACCCTCTTTTAAAGAAAATAAGGAAGCAGGGTCTGGGCCATTACCAGTCTTTGGGACAGGACATTTTGGAGTCTACCATGCTAGAGCTAATAGGCGAAATTTGAAAATGTGGGGCGTCTGCCTCCTAAATTCTGCGGTGATGACTCCAGAGTAATCAAGGCATCAGAAATAGAAAAGCCCTGCAAATCAGGGTCTCTGTTACTGAGAGGTCCTAAATAGTAATCCTGGCCAAAGTATCAAGCTCTAACTCCCTCTGTGGCAGCCACAGTGCTATCAGTAGGCTAAATCCATCCTCTCTTTCAGAGTTCAGCCTCTCTCCCACACTCACATGGCAATAATTGAAACTTTGGGGTACATTTGCCTTGCCTTTCCATATATGATTCTACACTGAATAAATCCTGCAGCTTTTATGCCATCCACTTTATCTCCTCTTTCTTCTCAACTTAAAGTCCCACTTTTCTGAATACTCTCAGAAAGGGCAGGCATAAATCCGAAACTATACATCAGATTAGACTAGAAATCCCTATAGAGCTCTCTAGTCCCTGTAGCTCAGTCTTCAGATCAGGTGTGGAGTCAGGATAAAAAAGGCATGATTATCCAGAATAAATGGCCATGGCTCGTTCCACAGAGACCAGCGTAAAACTTGGAGGGGAGACTTATCTTGTTAATTCTCAGCAGCTGTCTTTAGGTTTTAGCAGCTGTTTGGGAGTTTAATGAGAGTAGAGGAGAATAGCTCTCTATTTGGAAATGCAAGAGGGTTTTGGACTAATTTTTTCCCAAAGAATTGGTGCTGAATGCATAAATGAGCTCCTAATATTTTTCACGTCTTGCATTTTAGCATGTTGAATTGTAAAGGGTTAAAAAGATTTAAAGAGTTTTTAAGTTCCTCCAGCAAAGGTGAAATATTGGCCAACTGGTAGATCACTTAGAAATTGCCCATCATAATTTCTGCATGAGGGTTTATGAGGTCAAACAGGAAAAAAAAGAGATGAATAATTTTAAAGCTGTCAGAGACCCAGGTGGGAGTTAAGTTAATGACTGTACTGTTCTGAATGGAGAGGCTACCTGTATCCTGAAGCAGATGTACTCGTATCCTAAGTCTTGTAAGTGCCTTTCCTTGTCTCCGTTCCTCAGAGTGTGACTATAGGACCACATATGATGTTTTTGGACTCTGCAGTTACCCACAAGCATGTCCTTTATATAGTGTATATTCTATAATGTGTCAGTGTTTTTGTCATAAAATATTACTTATCATATTTATGCCTATCAATCAACAAGTGGATAAAGAAACGTTGGAATACTACTCAGCCACAAAAAGGAATGAATTAACGGCATTCACAGCAACCTGGATGTGATTGGAGACTATTATTCTAAGTGAAGTAACTCAGGAATGGAAACCAAACATTGTATGTTCTCACGCATAAGTGGGAGCTAAGCTATGAGGATGCAAAGCTATAAGAATGATACAGTGAACTTTGGGGACTCCAGGGGAAAGGGTGAGAAGCTGTTGAGGAATAAAAGGCTACAAATGGGGTTCAGTGTATACTGCTTAGCTGATCAGTACACCATAATCTCACGAATCACCACTAAAGTACTTACTCATGTAACACCTGTTCCCCAAAAACCTATGGAAATAAAAAAATTTTAAAAAATTACTTATCATATTTAATTTTAAAAGGACACAATAATTTATTTTGTCAAGAGCAAAACCAATTTCCTGATTAAGTTTATGAGGCACTTTTTTAACTTGAGTGATAATTTAGGATAAGATGTTCCACAAGTTTTTTGCTAGAATAGGTACATTTCAAGGAAAAAATTGCACCCACCTCTATGTATTCAAAAGCTTTCTCTTAAGTTCTAAAAAATGCTCACTGGTTGACATCACAGTGAGTGAGATTTCTTAATACAGAGGCCTATTTTTTTTTTTTTC
Organism: Theropithecus gelada; assembly: GCF_003255815.1. Classification (NCBI taxonomy): domain Eukaryota; kingdom Metazoa; phylum Chordata; class Mammalia; order Primates; family Cercopithecidae; genus Theropithecus; species Theropithecus gelada. The sequence goes on along the minus strand of NC_037671.1, from coordinate 139,039,824 downwards.
TAATTTCACCCAGATGCTATAGAACCTCTTGTTCACTGACACTATATCACAGTACTGGTGTCTTTAGACATCAAAGCCATGACTTTCTGACAATCCTGCCTCCTATCTCTTCTTTTATATTGATCCTTATTTTCACAACCTTTCCAAACTGTTTAAATCATTGTAATACTGCAATGTATTTGCAGTTACCAAAAATCATTATTTACTTTTTAAAAATAGTTTTGACAATGCTCTGGTTATTCTTACTGATGTGATAGAATCATTCTCTCAATACCTCCTTCACTCCTTCCAATAAAATCATAAATTTACTTAGAAATATATTAATCTATAATTAATACAGTTATACACTCTGCCTTTCTGATGGGCAGGGACCATAACTGGCCATTGTATCTCAGATTTAGCACAGAGTGGAAAACACAGTCAACAGTAACACTTGCTACATGTTTACTGAATGAATAAATAATTCTCATCATACTTCCCCACAGCTTTAGAAGGAAAAATAGTACTTCCGACACTGGACCTTATGTCTCCCTTTATGTATGAAAATTTTCTGTACCTCTGTTTCTGTTTCTCCGACTGCCTTTCACATCTTCCCCGAAACTTTGTCCTCCAATGTTAAACTCGGCTTACGGCTTTTGAGCTGTCCTCTTTCTTCTAGAATGTTCCAGTCCAAGAGCAGGTGGCTTCTGAATTGATTCTAGAATGCTTTTCTGGCTCATGCAACTTCATCTACTTCACCTCCACTATACCAGAAATTAGTCAAACATTTTTATTTTTTCTTTTAATTAATATCATTTCATACCAAATGATGAAGCATGCTTCTCTCATAATAAAAGAAAATAATAAAAAAAAATTAAGTTCCAAACAATGATATTGCAGTTGCCCAGTAAAATAAGAAATAGAAAACATTTTCCGCTGGGCGCAGTGGCTCACATCTGTAATCCCAGCACTTTGGGAGGCTGAGGTGGGTGGATCACCTGAGGTCTGGAGTTCGAGACCAGCCTGACCAACATGGTGAATTCCTATCTCTACTAGAAACACAAATTGGCCAGGCATGTTGGCGGGCACCTGTAATCCCAGCTTCTTGGGAGGCTGAGACAGGAGAATCGTTTGAACCCGGGGGGGCGGAGGTTGCAGTGAGCCAAGATCCTGCCACTACACTCCAGCCTGGGCAAGAAGAGCAAAACTCCATCTCAAAAAAAAAAAAAAAAAAAAAGAAACAGAAAACATTTTTGGTTTATTCAATTCAAATATCATCTATTGAGAACTTAGAACTTACTGTGTGTCAGGCTCTGTGCTGGCCACTTAAAATATTTCATTTCAACATCGCAACACTATGAGGTAGATGTAATTTTGATTCCCAAGTTCCACGTGAGGGCACTAAGGCTTGAAGAAGTTAAATGGACCTAAAATGGGAAAGTACAGCTGGCATTGGAACCCAGGTGATTTTGACTCCAGGATCAGGGCCCTTGAGCGCAATGTTATTATGTCCTCCCAAATTCACGTACACAAATCAACATTTACACCAAGTTTGGAGATATCGTTAAATATTATTTTATACCAGAGTCACAGTTAACAACTGCATTTCAACAGGCTCCATTCAGAGCATTAACTCATGACTCCTTTCAATGGAGATAATGGCTGAACAAACTCTCTAAGCTCTAGGTAGAGTCATCCCTTGATATTCTACTGGTGATGTTCAAGGATATTTTAACCAAGGGAAGTGCAAAAAGGGTGAGAACAATTTTTTTAAAAAGTAAACCAAAGAGAAAGCAGATGTATTTCTAAAGCAACTAGCTTTACACAGAGTGCCCTGGACTTAGAAGCATTGAGAAAAAAATTGCCTGTTGTCATAGACCCAAACTGGCTGGAAAGCAGGGCAGTCTCTGTGCAGGTGAGAGGGCAGCAGGTTGCAGCAGCTTGTATTTGCCATGTGTCTTCATCCACCTCTGTGCATCCTCTGGAGTTCCCCCTATCTGCCCATTTAATACTAAATACCTAAAGTGCATTTTAAAGTCTCGTATCAGATTTGTCCTCTTGAAAAGCTATTAAGCTAGTTACCCTGCAGCCCAGAGGGCTCTTCTTCAGTAAAACTGATTGTACCACAGCATCACCATTAGAACAGCCCTCCATGGCTGCCTGCATAATTCCTGCAAAAGGTCACCAGTACTTCAACTACAAAGGCCTTTTTTCTTTTACCAAAAAAAAAAAAAAAAAAAAAAAAAAAGGAAGAAAATGGTAAATCGGTATTTTCAATTTTTCAAGAACAAAACTGACATAAAAGCCCAGACACATTTTTTTTTTCTTCTTCTCACCGTACTCATAATAACTGCATTCAATTTCAAACCTTGGAAAGAACGTTACCTCATTATGTTATGATCTAAGCCCAAATCCATTTTAATGTCTATTCCTGTATCTCGATATTGATTCTATTCTTCAGATATCCCACCTGGAAGTGTGGAAATTTCTAGCATTGGATGACATAAAGCAGAATCTGGGCACTATTTTAGGCTGATTTTGTAATGATAAGCCACTCTGCCCCGCAGTGGAGTAATAAACAAGCTCCCTGCAAGGTGCCCATGGGGAACCACAGTGAGAAATAGCTGATCTCCTGTGTGACATCAGTTCAAAGCAGTTGTCCTACATCCAACCTTGAGACTGGGGTAAGACTGTGTGTGATGGATTCATACCTGGTAGAATATAATAGAATATAATGGGATTGTGAGTTGCATCGAAGCAGTACATTAACAGATTATCAGATTATCAATTTTTCCTTCATAAGTACCCTATCTTCTCACATCCAAGCTACCTGTAAGTACTCATCTTTTAAAATCACTCTCTCTCTCTCTGTCCTGTTTTCTGTGAGCACATTCTCAGTAAAAAGCACACTCAGAGGCTGAGAAATCAAAAGCTGAAGGAATTGTCAGTGAAACTTGGCCTTTATTGTAAACAAAAATTAGATTCTTTAAATAGTTTATGAATGAAATATAGTTTGATAAGCACTATTTCTTCTGATTTCTTATAAATGGACAACTCTTTCTCTGGATTTTACCCTGAATAATTTAAAGACAAATTTTCTATTGTTTTGGCATTAAAAATAGTTTTTCTTTCCAAGATAAAGGACTAGAAAGCTCTAGCATTGTCATGAGGATAAGGACTCTGAAAGACAAGGATTTACTAATGCCTCCTCAATCCAAAACACATAGGAGCAAAGAAAATTCATTTTAAAATGTGAGCATCTTGCCCATCATGGTTGAGAGGAAACTGTTTCTATAAGTAATTCAGAAATATACTTTACTGGACTCCTGGACAATTTCACTTTCTTAGAGGGGGAATAATAGGTCAGTGGACTGTGGGATAACCTGTTTATTTGGTGATTTAGGGTAGAATAAATGAGATAGACAAGAAAGTTTAAAAAAATCACAGTAGTGAGGCAGTCCTAAAAATTCAACTTAAAAACTAAACATTGTTAGGATTTTCCAGTAAGATTCTTGAAGCTAATAGCCTTGTGATAGAGACTATAATAAAGATAGCAAAATTGAGGCACAAGAAATTCAGTTATTTTCATAACATGCGATTTAAATTCCCACAGCTCTTTCATGACACTTAACTGGTCCATTTGTTCAACTGTGCCACATCCTCTGATATTCTTGTTTAGGAAAAAATAAAATATTACCTGAAGTTTTCACACTTGGTGATCCTGAACCTTCTATAGTCCTAGATTTTATTCTGTTTAAGAGGTAAATCCTTTCACTCCTTATAATTATCATTTAAAAGACTTTAGGCACTGTGCCAGACAAGAAAGGTAAAGATAGACAGTGGTTCCACCTTTTAAAGGGACAGAAGACAAAATATGCACACATAAAATAGCTGGACAGTTATCCCTAGACACATAGACAAGGGTCTCAAACACTTAATAACTAAAGAGCTAAAAGAATTAAAACATGGAATAAGGATCCTCTTGGGATAAAGTTAAAGAACTTTCATTAAGGATGTCATTTGAGTTCAGTCTTAAAGTAATCATAGGACTTGGTTGAGAGGATAAATATAGTGTGGGGAGAATAAAATCTTGTCATTTAAGAAAAAGAAGCAAAATCAAGCAGGGCATGCTTTCTCTTAATAATTAAATATGTTTTTTCCCAATCTACATCTTCTGCAAATGCTGATAAACATCAATAACACAGACAAGCCTGAAATGCTCTAGGCACAATGGGAAAATAAGGGGAGTTAAGATATAAGAAGCATTCAATAAGTATTAGAAGAATGAATTAATTAATGAGTGGTGATGGTGAGATGATAAAATAAAAATAATGTCTTACTGTAGAATTTCATATTCAGTTGCTTTCTTACCAAAAAAAGAAAAAAAAAAAAAAAAAGAATTTGAAATGGCCTGAAATTATTTCTCTTAGCTTTAGGAACCCTGCCGTGCTGCCTCCTCTGCAGACCACACTGAACAACAAAAATTGAAGAAATCAATTTCAACATTTGCTTTGGAGACAATGAAGAATGTGATCCCTGTTTGCTAAAATTCAGTTGGAGATGTCAGCATTCAGCTTTATCTTCTACTGCTGCCCCAAGGCAGAGCCAAAGGAGGCTACTGCGGTTGTGTGAACATGCCTTTTCTCTCTTCCACACCATGCATGTCCTAAGGGAGAATCTGACTTTTGAGGAAAATGAAGCTTGTACAATTTGGAAGGGGGTACTTTTAAAAAATACAAAATTAGAAATGCAAACAGCTATAGAGCCTTGGAAGGAGTCCATGCAAGTGAGAGACATGCAAGTTTAAGAGTCAGGAGATTAACAGTAAATCCATGTATTCTCTGCATTTTGTGACTGGTCGTGTCTTTCTACATGCCTTTTGGGTAAACAACTTGAATCTCTTCATATGAATACTGAAACGTTACAATATGCAATTTTCTCTGACACTTTGACACCCAAACAAGAAGCACAATCACTCCAGAACTGCTCATTTTCCTGTCATTAATACAATTTATTTAGTTGTTTTGCAATTGGTTATGTGTATTTCTGTTTATGTATTTATTTATTTTGAGACAGAGTCTCGCTCTGTCACCAGGCTGGAGTGCAATGGCGCCATCTCAGCTCTCTGCAACCTCCACCTTCCAGGTTCAAGCAATTCTCCTGCCTCAGCCTCCCGAGTAGCTGGGACTCCAGGCAATTGCCACCACACCTGGCTAATTTTTTTATTTTCAGTAGAGACGGGGTTTCACCATGTTGGCCAGGATGGTCTCCATCTCCTGACCTCGTGATCTGCCCACCTTGGCCGCCCAAAGTGCTGGGATTACAGGCGTGAGCCACCGCGCCCGGCCAGTTATATGTATTTTTGAGACCTCTGTTAGACTGTGAGCTCCTTGAGGGCAGAATCTTTGCCTTTGCATCCACAGCACAGAGATCTCTATACAAGGTTAATTGCATGATTGGCTAAATTTTGTTTTTTGTTACACAAATTATACATGCTTAAAAAGACAAAAATATTACTATTTTTATATAAACTAAGTAAGGTTTTTACCAGACTATTGCTGTTGATTAAAGAGCGGCACCTGAACAGCAGGTTAGTTTTCTGACATATTTTTTTTTCTTATACCAAGGAGGTGATTTTAAAGAAGTGTAGAAAGTTACAAAAACTTACACATACAAACAGTCAAACATGCTGAACACATCTGCAAGTAGCCTAGAAGTACTTTCTTCTTAGTCATGATGATCATTTTCAAATGAATAATCTAAATGGGAGTTTTGCAAGCAAAACAATTAAAGACTCTATTGCAAAATATAACCAATATAATCTTTGATTAACAAATTATATTGTGGAAATAACAACGGAACATTAAATATACCATTTTGTGAACGTACTATAATGAGTTTCAGAAAAAAAAGAAATCACTTTGTACTATTTTCTGGGCTGTGACTTGGATTGACACAGAGGGAGAATAAAACGAAATTAGAACAAGCCTGAAGTTTTGCTTTTTAATATTATTTTTCTGCAGCAAAGCCTATAGGAGCAATTAAATTGGAAAATAGAAACCACACTGGCTGTTTTTTTAATAAAGTCACAAAAAATAAACATACAACTACATTAAAGCAAGAAGATATAAGAAGAGGAAAAAAATGAAAAACACACCATATTTTGTGTACCTCTAAATCCCATCCCATTTTCTGTTTCTGAGATTTGCTTGTCTTTACTTCAGCCATATACAGCTTATAAGCACCACTTAAGATTTATTATTTTCAATATCTAAATATGATGAGAAGTATTTATTATAGCAACAAAATAAAGATAAATAATACAGACTACTACATTATAAATGGTCTAAGGACTAAAGTACTTAATTGATTTACATAGATATTGATGAAAATAATATAGATGTCATAACTCGGTTTTTGTTTCTGGCTTGGTTTCAATAAGAGGTTCAAGTTAACAGTCAAATCTACCTTTTCTTTGAATTCATCAGCAAATATTAGCACATGGACAAAGTATAGGACTGGTAATCTTGTCATGTTACTTTTTTCTCCCTCTTTTGTGTACAATTCTCATATGAAAAAGGGGAGAGCAAGTTCAAAAAGATCTAAAATACATAAGCTTATTACTATTATTTCATACAATGAGTGGCTTTTTTCTAGTTTAAAAAGTAACTTATTGGGAGCTATGGCAATTCTGATATAATCTGAAATCACCTATGTTAATTAATTTGATTTGCAAAATATGGCTTTCCAAAAATCAGATTTTTTCAATTTTAGCTTCCCACCCTGCTTCTTTTTCACTATCAGCAAAATAAGATATGAAGAAAAGGCATAGAGAATAGAAAAATCTGATCTCTTCTGTCTCATAAAATATATGCTTAGACTAGGCTTTTTAGTTGTTATTTGATACAAAGATTATTATTTTGAATTATGGATGCAATTAATGATTTAAAAAGTCATTATTAACATTATTCTGGTTTTATTAAACAAGAAAATTTGGTAGCCATTATCAGTTTCCCACAACATAATCACCATAGTTGGAGGAATAGCATAATTTTGGAAATTATAATGTAATTAAATTTCACAAGTGTTTTCTGTATTTATACTTTGAAAAAATTTGTAAATGTGTTCTTACTCTACTCTGTGCACACAAAGATCTGCTGTTCTATTTGCTTTTTATTTCTCATAAAAATAAAACTGAATTATAGGAGCCACTATGTTAACTATAGTTTTTAGCACCTCTGTTTATCATTGCAATCAAATTATATTGAAAGCCACTGAAAACTTAACAGATACACTTATTTTGTTGACCTTCACTATATGTCAAGAAAATGGGACAATGTAATCTTTATTTGCAGGCTAAAATCATTTTAAAGTTTTCATGGAGAAAATAAAATCAAAAGTACAAAACGCCAAATTATCCAAATGAAACGTAGTTCACCTCATTCAGTTAAATAGTTTCTTTTAACACAAAAGATTAAAAGATGCCAAAGACAAAAGTGAATGGAGGAAAAAGAAAAAGAGAGGGAGAAGAGGAAGAAGGAAAAGGAGATAAAGACAGCAGTCTCTCTTCCGGCCATTTTCAAACTGAGTCACTTGGTTTGCTTTTAGCCAGAAAAAGGTTCTGTATTTTCCTGTCAAACTTTGAAAATCAATCTATATTTTCAATATTTATCAATATTTGTTCATATAACTTTTTAGTAAAACTTGTAAAGAAAAAGAAAATGAGGCCCCAATGTTTTCTTGATTCAGTACCTAAATGACCAAAGAGCAAGTGCTGCTTTGATGTTGCTGGGTTCAGTTGACTTTCCACTCTCTATCAGCTTGCATCATCAGTAATGTCCTTAGAGCTCTGAATCTTATTTTCATGTGTTTCTGCCTCCCAGATGTGATGTTAATACAGCCAGTAAACTAAGCACATAAAATTCATAAGAAGAGCCACAACTCACAGCCTTCTTAAGTCTCTTTTGGTCAAGCGAAAGAAAAAACAAACAGACTCTAGAACCCAATAAGCAAATGATTGAAATAACGAGAGAACAGCAGATGAATGTCAGCTGTGATGATTAGAGAAAGGGTGTGGGCTCAATTTCTAAATGTGTAAGAAAGAGAAGTGTGAGAAAGAATTTAGAATTATACCACGTGGTAGGAGGTCAATGCAATTATATTCAGTGAAAAAACAAAATCTCTATGCAGAAATTAATGATGAACCAAAATATGCAGTGGACTCTGCAGGACAAGTTAAGTATATTAGTTTATCGTAATTCCATTTGCTGTTTCTAGAGTAGGAACTGGCTATTGAGTGGACTGAAGATGATTAGGGGACAGAAGAGCAAAAATAAAGAAAAAAGACATAATGGAAGAAGGAAAAGAAGAAAGGAAGGAATTATGAGGTCAATTTTTTAACTCACAGCCAAGAAAGGCTAGAAGCTCTTACTAGGATTTATAAAGCAAAAAATTAAAATTGTAAATATCTTCTGACAAAGAGAATCTATATGACTTGCTGATATAATGGAATCAGTTTGTATCTTTATTCAACAAAAAGTTGTGTACTCATGTAACAACCTTATTTAAATATATACAGACTTATGAGAATGTGTGTTAAACGAGTTTGCCTAAAGGGGGTTTGGATTATAATCCCCAAAGATACAATCCTAAATGCCATAATCCCAAATGTTGAAATCTCAAAAGATCAAAATTTCTAAAGTCTAAAATCCCCAATGTCTAAAATCTTGAAATTCACAATCACAGAATAGGTGCATCATGTTAGGTAGAACTATTACCTTGTTATTGTCTTTATTTGGAAATTAAGTATGGTTTAAGGCAAGGGTGTCCAATCTTTTGTCTTCCCTGGGTCACACTGAAAGAAGAATTGCCTTGGGCCACAGATAAAATACACTAACACTAACGACAGCTGATGAGAATTTTTTTAAATCACAAAAATTCTCATAATGTTTTAAGAAAGCTTATCAATTTGCATTGGGCTACATTCAAAGCCGTCCAGGGCCTCATGTGACCCACGGGCCATGGGTTGAACAAGCTTGGTTTAAGGGGTTATTTATGAGTGCTAAATTGACAGTGAGTGAGCTTGTGGACTTAATTTTAGGTGTCAAGTTGACTGGATTAAAGAATGCCTAGAAACCTGGTAAAGCATTATTTTGCATGTGTCTGCGAAGGTATTTCCAGAAGAGATTAAAGTGTGAATCTGAGTGGACTAGGCAGGGAAGACCTGCCCTCAAAGTTGGTAGGCATTGTTCAATCAGACAGGGACCTGGAGAGAACAAATACTGAGGGTAAATTGCTCTCTCTCTGAGAACTGAAAAGACTTTTTACTATTATTATTTATTTATTTATTTATTTATTTATTTATTTATTTATTTTTGAGACAGAGTCTCACTCTGTCACCCACAGGCTGGAGTGCAGTGGTGCAATCTCAGCTCACTGCAACCTCCGCCTCCCGGGTTCAAGCAATTCTCCTGCCTCAGCCTCCCAAGTAGCTGGGACTACAGGCGCGTGCCCCCCACATCTGCCTAATATTTGTATTTTTGGTAGAGACGGGGTTTCGCCATGTTGGCCAGGCTGGTCTCAAACTCCTGACCTCAGGTGATCCACCCACCTCGGCCTCCCAAACTGAAAAGACTTTTATCCTGCCACCTTGGACATCAGAACTCTAGGTTTGCTGACTTTTGGACTCCAGGACCTCCACCAGCTGTCTCTTGGGTCCTGAAGTTTTTGATCTCAGATTGAAACTTATACCAGCTACCTGGGTTCTGAAGTTACTAGACTTGGACTGAGTCACGGTACCAGCACCTCAGGGTCTCCAACTTGTAGACGACCTGCCCTATGACTTCTCAGCCACCATAAGGATGTTAGCCAATTCTTCTAAAAATCCCCTCTCGTGTGTCTATATACATATCCTATTGATTCAGTCTCTCTGGAGATCCCTTACTAATACAAACTTGGTATTGAGGAAGCCAAGTATCATTTCTGCTACTGTATTCCTTACCACACAGTGGAAGAGATCTGTGAAATTGTTCCCTCACAAAAAGGCTGTGATAAGTTAAGTGTATGAAACTTCTTAACGGTGAAAGATAAAAGTTTAAAAGCTAATTATTATTGGTGCTGCAAAAGCAGAAAATCCCTTAATTGCAAAGACCAAGCAATTATCAGACTTTCAGATGGACTGCATATACTTACAAAATTTGTAGACCACAACCACTGCCCAAATACGATCATAGAAGTAAAAACACAGATGAAAAACACAAGAAGTCCTCCAAGCCAAATTATCCAGTCACATATAACTTCTATCTCTTCACACATAGTGTCAATTTGCTATGCTGTGTATTTCATCTTCATATCATATCCCATATTAGAGGTCTAAATTGTGTGGAGACTTTTAGAGAGTTCTAATTTGTTTAATACTGCAAATCTGATTCCATTAAAGTGCATTATCACAATGTTGACTTTGTGTATAAGCACTGCACATTTATATAGAAATGTTGAAATTTCCTCACTAAATGAAGAAATGTCCTTTTTGTAGATCTGCATTTGTGAAAGATAAAATTTCTTGAGATCTTGACTCTTTGGGCGATTACATATGTGACAGTAACTCATCATGGATTTCCATCAGCCTCGCCAAGACAAGATTCATGTTATCTGTCATTATGTTTCATATGACCAAAGTTGTAAGCTGGATGCACATAATTACCAACCATAGTCATGTGGGTTTATAGTATATATTTTGCTTTTGACCTATGTATATGAAAACAGTTTGACTGCTTATGGCTGTTATACCCATGCAACTGTCATTAGTATGCCAAAGTGTCAATGCTTGCAAAAATATGCATGTTATTATTACCTATTTTCTTATGTAAAATGGCCTAGGAAGTGTTTTGTTGTGTTCTCAAATAAATTCCCTTTAAAAAATATAAATAAATATTTTTAAAAATTATTTTTAGAATTCTATTTTCTGTATTTTGATCTTTGGAAATTTCAACACTTGGGACTATGGCATTTGTGATTGTTTCTTTTGGAATTATGATCAGCTCCCACCTGAAGGACATACTGAGAATCTTCAAATATATGCAGTCTTTTGTGGTTTTGGTAAATTTAAAATTCTTTGTTCACTGAGTAAGTACTCTGTGTAGAAGAAATGCTAGAATGTTAATTCCTTATGAATATTTTAAATCTCATTATTTAGAAGTTTGGCTAAAATCTTTAACTAGGGTATAAGATAAAAGCGGTATGTGGTAGTAATGTGTGGACTCTCATTTCTAGGATTTGATGGATGCAAACATTCTTGAGTACAGAATTCCTGTAACAGAATAAGAGTTTAAATTTTTAATAAAATATTAATTATATTCAAAGTAGAATTAAATAAGGCTTACATGCCTAAAACATACAGCTCCAACTGTATAGCTCCAGTTGGAAGAATCCTTAAATATATGCAGTATTTTTTTGTTTTGGTAAGTTGAAAATTCTTTGTTCACTGAATAAGTACTTTGTGAAGAAGAAATGCTAGAATATTAATTCCTTATGAATGTTTTAAATCTCATTACTTAGAAGTTTGGCTAAAATCTTTAATTAGTTTATAAGGTAAAAATTGTATCTGGTAGTAATGTATGGACTCTAATTTCTAGGATTTGATGGATGCAAACATTCTCGAGCACAGAATTCCTATAACACAATAAGAGATTAAATTTTTACTAAAATATTAATTATATTCAAAGTAGAATTGAATAAGGCTTACGTGCCTAAAACATACAGCAATTCTCTATAGTATAGAGAATTGTTCTAATTGGAGTCTGTTGTATACTTACCTAAAATTTGCTCAAATGAAATTGTAGGTAAATATACAACAAGATTACAATTCTTTTATGTAACAATTATTGAGTCACTACTATGTGCTAGCTACAGGTGCTCTAAGCCCTTGGAGCACAGCAGAGAACCCTGCCCTCATGGGACTAGTATTCTAGTGAGAGAAGTGAGGCAGTAAGCAATCACTGTAATAAATGAGGATGTCATCCACTATGCTGGAGATGAAAAATGCTATGGAACAATAAGAGAGCTGGGTAACCAATACTGAAGTTGTTGAGAGTGGGAGGGGAAGATATTCAGTTTGCAATTTTAAATTAGTAGTGGTGAGAAGTAGTCAAAGTGCAGACATATCTTGAAGGCCAAGAAAACAGAATTTCCTGATGAATTAGATATTGATCTTGTGAGAGAGGGTGGAAAGTCAAGGACAAGGACGGCTCCAAGGTTTTTGACTGAACAACCTGATGGGGTTGCCGCCAACTTAGAGGGAGAAGGCTGCAAATGACTAGGTGCCAAAGCCAATGAGCTTTTTCCCTGTCATGCTAAACTTTAGCATATAGGGATGCTATATGTTAAATACCCCCAAACTTTCGTGAAATCTCCTGCCGCTGCAGTTTTTGTGACACCAGTCTCCTGAATCTTCTGTTTCCCTTTTCCCTTCTGCTGCTCCACATGCCTTTCTCAGGAGCACCTCTTCTTTTACTGGCTCTTACACGTCCATGTACAATCAAGGTTCCTTGATCTCTAACTCGCCACTCCTTCCCCATTCTTCTGCCATCATCCTTTGATACTTATCCCAGTTCTCCAAATTGTCTTACACTCTTATCCAAAAAAATCTAATTCTGGTTCTAGTAATTTAGCAATTTAAACAAATATGCCCTCTTTTCCCCCCTTCTCAGTCCTCAGCAACAAAAATACAGAAATTATAAAGCATACCAAAAGATTTACAATCTTGTCAAGCTTGAATTAAATAACAGAAGTCTCTGTAAATGAAGAAAGAAAGGAGTTAAGGCCAGAATACAGAATACACTAACTAATACTTCCAAAGGCCAAAGGGACCTAGATATTGGCCCAAGGCAGTTGACCACTCACGTGGGAACAGAGTAACCTTGGACTTGTGCACAGTAGAAAGCAAGATGTAAGACTGTGCATAAAAAGAAATCTGAAAGGCTACATCTGAGTGTAATGGTAGTGAAAATAGCTATTCATTTAGGGAATCCAGTGTCAAGCAAGAGGAGGAGGAGGTGGGTACTGTGTGGATTGAGTTTAATTGGAGAAATTCAACCTCTGAGCCTATCCTAGCAGTGAAATTTGAATGTATTAGTGTAATTTGAATATATTAATGTTGTGTGGAAATTTCAAGTTGAAAAATTAACATGAAAACTGAGTAAACTCATAAAGTTCCAAGAAACTGCTATTTAGGGACATTTTTACAACCCGCAGCAAAATTATCACAAGACCAAAAGAAAAAAGCCAGAAAAAAAAAATCGAGGGAGAAAGTCAAACACATAGAAGTAGAGAGTAGAATAATGGTTTCATAGGCTAGTTTTATGGGAGGGGTAAATGGGTGAAAGGGAGAGGTTGGCTAGTGAGTACAAAGTTTCAGTTAGGAGAAGTATGAGCTGGTGTTCCCTTGTACAGCATGGTGACTATCATTAATAACGTATTTCAAAAGAGCTAAAAATTTTAAGAAAGAGGATTTTAGCTGTTCTTACCACAAAGAAATGATAAATATTTAAGATGTGGATACTCTAGCCTGACTTGATCATTCTACAATGTATCAATGCTTCAAAATATCACAATGAATCCTGTAAATATGCAAATTATTATTTGTCAATTAAAAACAAAACTTAGAAAAGAATAAACATCTTTGATAATTACACTGAACTAAAATTTCTAGCATATATTGGCCTATCCTAAACTGTAAGAAAGCATTCAATTTAGTTCTTGTATTAGAAACTGAACAATGTAATACTTTAAAAGTAGTAAAATTTGTCATGTTTTTTATTTGAGACAGAGTCTCACTCTGTTGGCCAGGCTGGAGTGCAGTGTCACAATCTTGGCTCACTGCAACCTCCGTCTCCCGAGCTCAAGCAATTCTCCTGCGTCAGCCTCCCGAGTAGCTGGGATTACAAGCGTGTGCCACCATGCCTGCTAATTTTTGTATTTTTAGTAGACATGGGGTTTCACCACATTGGCCAGGCTGGTCTTGAACCCCTGATCTCAGGTAATCCACCTATCTCGGCATCCCAAAGTGCTGGAAATACAGGCGTGAGCCAGTGCTCCCAGCCATGAATTTTTAAAAGAAATAATTTGCAGTTGATAATGTACAGTATCAGGAACTTTGGATCTGGAAATAAACGCCTGTAATAGTGAGCATGTCGACTGAATCGCATTAGCCAGTGACATTTTTTGTTAACTAAATTATAATCGATCAATAAGTATATAGAGTTGATAACTTTCCAAGATCAATTAAAAGCTGGCACAAAGGTAATATAATACATATCTAGAGATAAATATTCTTGAGATTTCCTGACATTAAAAACAAATTTGATACAGGCCAAACACTTTGCCCTTTTTTGACTTTGGGATCTCTGTCTACAAACTCCCGCCCTTTAATACTGAACAACGGCTTTATATATGCCATTTCCCATGGGAACAAATTTGTTTCTCTCCAGGTAGAATTCATCACTTTCTTTTTCCTGCTTCTTTTTTTTTTTTTTTATTGCGATGGGGTCTCACTTCATCACCTGGCTGTAATGCAGTGGGGCAATCTCAGCTCACCGCAGCTTCCTCCTCCTGGGCACCTTAGCCTCCTGGGTAGCTGGGACTACAGGTATGCACCATCACGCCTGGATAATTTTTGTGTTTTTTATAGAGATGGGATTTTGCTATGTTGCCCAGGCTGGTCTCGAACCTGTGAGCTCAGGCAGTTCACTGGCCTCAGCCTCTCAAAGTGCTGGGATTACAGGCATGAGTCACTGCACTTGGTCTCATCACTTTCATATTTGAGCTAGATCCACTTCAAGTTTTCCTGGACTACAGAACGCATCATGTTATATTATAGTCATAGTCAACCCATTCTTTTCTTCTGGGAACCATAAGCTTTTTGAAAAGCAGGAGACACTTGTGTTCCAGTGCCTTCTAAAACATCTGACAGACTCCTATTCATAAGCATTTTACTACTAAACAAAAAACTGTTTTGAATCCCTTTACCTCCTTATATCTAATACTTTGTAGTTAAATGTGTTATATTAAGCAGTCTATAAAATAAAAAAAAAAGACTTGTATATTTTCTATTAACAGTAAATACATGGAAATGCCAAGAAGAATTCACATGCATAGACTGGGCAAGTTCAGTAACTAAGCAAATCCACAGAATCTAATAACTTAATGAAAATTAAAATGTGTAGCACCTGTAAAGCTATGCTCTCATGTTTATATCAATAAACGAAGTTAATCTATAAATTGGCCAAATTCATTGTATTAATCAATTGTTCTATAATACAATCTTATTAAATCACACAAACTCTGTGCATGTGCACAAGTAACTAGTAAGTATGATTTTCAGATAATTTAATTTTGCTTTAAATTATATATTTTGTTAACGTGAAATTATTGACATTACTTTTAATCTCTTATCTGGAAAATGCCTGAAAAATAAAATTTGCCCAGTATGTACCCAGTTAATAATAAGTCTTCAATGAGTGAATCAACTGAATGAATATGCTTATTCAAAATATAATTTTACAGAGTGTAGTTTCAATTTATATTTATCAGTAAGTAACTTGTGAATCTGCCTAAGCAAAGCTCTAAAATGCATTTTCATCAGGTTGGTTCATCTAAATATCTTCTCCTTTAAAGATTTGTCAGTGGGAAAATTAAACCATATTGATTACAGTATAATTGCATAGGTGATATAACTATAAAGAAAAGTTGCTAAAGGATTATCAGGCAGTGGGGGAAAGAAGTAGGCTATGATAAGAAAGGGGTATATAAGAGACTGTTCCAAGGATTCAGAAATATCATTCTTGTTTATTGACCTGGAGGGTGATCAGAAGGATATTTGCTTTATAATTTTAAAATTGTACATATATTCTATCCATAGTATATATGCTTTTTAATATTAGAAAGCAAAAGAACAGATTAGCATATAGCCTCTATGTAACCAAGTGGCACAAACTGGGTGTCTTTCAGTAGAAATTCACTCTCTCACATTCCTGGAAGTTAGAAGTCTGAAATCAAGGTGTCACTGGGACTGCATTTTTTCTGAAAGCTCTAGGAAAGAATCTAATCTATGCCTTTCTCTTGGCTTCTGTTGTTGCCCAAAATCCTTGACATCCCTTGGCTCATAGATGAATCACTCCAGTCTTTGTCTACATTATCACACGGCATTCTTTTCTGTGTGTCTCAGTGTGGCTTCTTTCCTCTTCTCATAAGGACACCAGCATATTGGATTAGGGCTCCCCCTAATTCAGTATGACCTCATCGTTATTTGATTACATCTGCAAAGACCCAATTTCCAAATAAAGTCATATTCACAGGTATAGGGGGCTAGACTTCAACATATCTTTTTTGAATACACAGTTCAATTCATAATAGCATCTTTCTCAGAAGCCTTGTTAATATAATAAAAAAGGAAAGTTTGAGCTATTCCCTCATTATTTTAATTATGTGCAGGCTATTTTACATATTCCTGTATTTATTATTTTAGTAATTTGTTCAGTATTAATGGTAAAGAGTGTGCACCATGTGTGGCAATGTGTGTGAAAGAAAAAGAGAAAAAGTGAATTATCAGAAATTAAGTGCTATCATCAGGCCTGAGTTAAATTTGGCCATGTCCATTTATTCCATTAGTTAAATGTGCAGTAAATGAGATTCACATTGTAAAACAGTCAATGGCAGAAGTCTGGTCTCCTTATTCTTTTAGTTTCTGCTTTTTTTACTTCTCTGGGGTTTTTTTTTTTTTCTTTTTTTATCATGTTTGTCTTGTTTTTTATTACTTTTGCAAGCATTGGTTCTCAAACTTGCAATTAAAAGTTAAGTAGAAGTTTTTGTTTATTTTGCAGCAGTATTCTTAAATATTTATGAAGGATCTTAAGTCTGACTCGCTTTGAGGAAATATAGATGAATTAATAATTGATGTGGCTGCTTTGCAGAAAATTAAAGGGTGGAAGCACGTGTTAAAAAATTAAATCATCCATGGCTAAGACAGCAGATGTTATTTATTTAAAATCTTGCAAAAATGTACAATTAGGTTTTTTCTTCAGTCCAAGTCAACTGAAAACCTAATGACTCATTTCAACTTTTCAGATTCTAAAACTTGAGGCTAGTCAAATACTAGACAATAAAGGAGAAAGAGAAATTTCGATTCTTTATCCTAGGAATTTTAAGAATGCTGCTTATTCACACAGAAAAGAAAATAAGTAGGAAAGAAGGATCTGCGTGTTCTCTATGGACCTAGAGGCAGGACCCATGTATAGTCTTAGTATTTGTTTATACTTACAGAAATCATATTGCTTATTAGCCAAAATCTCTCTACAGAGCTCTAACATATGGACATTCACTTGTGTGAATAAAATAATTCACATAAAAAAGTACATAAAATAATGAAATACGAAGATGTGGAAAAATGTTGGGTTAAAAAAGCTTGCTGTGATGAAGCAAAGGTAATTCCAGCAGCTGGAGAAGAAATTCACACTTTTCCACAAGATTTATACAACTTGCAATCTTGGCTGGAAGTTCTTAGGCGGCAACTTTTCAATAAAAGATCAGGAATTTTATTTCTGCCTATGGAGAATGAGAGAGAGTCTACCCGAACACTCACACTGTCCTAGAGTGAGGAGGATGGAAAGCGTAACCTCTACAAATCCTCACCAAAAGCCTCATTTTCTTATCTGAAACAAAACAAAGCAAAACAAAACAAAAAGTTGCAAGTTCAATGAGAAACAAACTATGCTACTGTTGTATCTTGAAGTTACTACTTAAAGCTGTCTAGTTGTTTTGAAGGTGTCATTTTTAAAAGACATATTCATCTAGCCAGATTTAGAGCCTCTTTTATTTTTATTTTTTGCAGTAAAATACTCCATAACTTGATGCATCATTTTTTATACTTCTGGTTTACCTATCTCTTACTGGAAGATTCCCATAAAACACCTGTCCTAAGAATGGTTACTGTCATCAAGTTGTAATGCACAGGGTAATACTTTATGTATTCTTTAAACATATGAATCAGGAAGAACTTTCCTGAGTTCCCTAAAAATTGAAAATTGTAATATTTCTCATATGAGCAGATTTTTGAAGAAGATGCATATCCTCAGTATATCCAAGGTGGCCTAAAATCTGAAATATCCTTCCCCAATTCACCAGAAATAGCTATTTTTCTGAAGATTTCATTAACCCAAACCTTATGCTTTTTTTCTTGATTATATCAAATTCCTTATATTTACTGTTGGTTCTATCTTATATTTCCTGGGAATATAAAGGTTGGTCCCATCAAATTCCTTATATTTCCTATTGGTTATAACACAACAAAAAGAAAGTTACATCTCTATCACAGTATTGACTGGAAATCCTCTTTATTTGATTCCCCCAGTGGCTCAGAGAAACATTATGGGGTTGAAGTAGTGGTTTCTCAATAGTCTCATGACTGGAGGGTCAACAAAATGCCCTAGCTTCATTTAGCTCCTATTAAGTGTCCTTTAGTCACTTGATGGAAGTCACTGAGCCTGCGTGGCCCCACAGAGAACTGATGTACCTCGACATCTCATTGCTTCTTACATCATCAAATATTTTCTTATTCAATCCAAGAAAGACAAATAACTTTTTTCTATTCTCTCCTAAATATCTACTACCTCTGTTTCTAAATTAAATAAGCCCAAGAGCCTATTGTATGATCCCCAAATGGGCTTATACATATCTTTGCCCACAATTCACTATGAAATGAAAGTATTGTGTTACTAAATAGCTAGCCTTTGCAAGGCAGTTAAAATTATTACAGTGTCTTCCAATCACTGTTATGTGGTATGTCCTATTGTTACAATCTTTGCAACAATGGTATAAAAAATTAATAAATGTGTTCAAGATTTAGCCAGTGCATTCAAGAAAACACAAGAGCAATGCATTCAAGAAAACGTAAGAGCAATGCTTTTAAAGCTTAGAAAGGAGTGGACTGGGCTTGTTCATCCAGCTTTCAGTTACATTAGTAGACTCCCTGCATCATGATGGAAATATATAGCTTATACAAGGAAAAGCAGCTATTCAGTACTTTCAGAGAAGTATTAAGTCTAGAATTTAAAAATCTAGACTTAATAGGAGTAATTTAAGTTAGAAACTAAAATAATCTTTCTCGCTTTAATGCTATAGTGAATGCTGAGACAAGCTGTACAAATCCCCCTTCAAGACTTTGAGACTTGTTTCGCCAGTTGCTAGAAGAGTTGTCCTCAGCTGCCAGCCTTCTCCAGAAACTATCCTGGACTACAGAGAGCTGTCTTGCCTAGCTGCAAGCCTCCTTCCTGGGGCAGCAGCACCCACTGACTGGAGTACTTTCTAAGGTATAGTAAATAGCATAAACTCTATATAACTGTACAGTATAAACTATGCAGTGTATTACATAGCATGTTGAATAGGATATAAGGATCCAGCACCCTCACTGAAGTATGGGATAACTCTTTGTTATTGAGACACCGTCACAGCTGCAATTTTTCCTTCTGCTTGTGTCTTAGGTTAGGCTATTATAACAAAGTACCATAGGCTTGTTGGTGTATAAAACACAGAAATTTGCTTCTCATAGTTCTAGAGGCAGGAAGTCTGAAATCATGGTTGCAGTCAGGCTCTGGTAAGGACACTCTTCTGGGCTGCACACTGCCAACTTCTCCTTGTATTCTCACATTGCACACGGAGAGCTAGCTAATGCCCTGACCTCTTGATTAAGGCACTAATCCCATTCTGAGGGCTCCACTCCCCTGACCTAATTACCTTCCAGGGCACCAGCTCCAAATACCATCACACTGAGCATTAGGTTTCAACATATGAATTTTTGGGGTACATAAAACATTTAGCCTATTGTGCTGCCCAGTCCTGCTGCCTCCCCTACTTCTCCCTTTCATCCTCTCCGTCCTTTTCCTCTCCACTGTCACACCCAATTCATTCCCTTGTCTCCTCCCTCTTCTCCCTTTCCCTTCCCATCTTTGCTTCCCTTCTCTTCTCTGAGAGCAATCTTGCATGTAATCTCAGTCTCAGAGTTTGCTTCCCAGGGAACACAGCTGCAGCCAATGCTTAAGAAAGATGGGAATTTAACCCAATTTGGTTTGTAACATTTCTTTTCTAGACAAGGTTTTAAAAGAATAAAATATGTGATTATCTTTCTGGAATCATTTAGGACTGAACCAACCCAGAATTATTCAGATTAAATGATGTTGGGAATTATGAGATGTGGGCCGGGTGCGGTGGCCCACGCCTGTAATCCCAGCACTTTGGGAGGCCAAGACGGGTGGATCACGAGGTCAGGAGATCGAGACCTTCCTGGCTAACATGGTGAAATCCTATCTTTACTAAAAATACAAAAAATTAGCTGGGCGTGGTGGCGGGCGCCTGTAGTCCCAGCTCCTCGGGAGGCTGAGGCAGGAGAATGGCGTGAACCCGGGAGGCAGAACTTGCAGTGAGCTGAGATTGTACTACTGCACTCCAGCCTGGGCGACAGAGCCAGATTCCATCTCAAAAAAAAAAAAAGAATTATGAGATGTGCTGAGATACAAAATCAATTAGTGCACACACATGTAAGAATGAGTCAACAACAGAGAATAACAGATTCCATTAAAAACAAAAGTGATTTCACCAGTGAACTGTCTTTGTACACTTTCAATATTCTTTTACTTTTCTATTAACGGTTGCCTTTTCTTGTTAACTTCTCTTATCTTGAAATGATACAAATACTAATTTTCACCGTAATACAAATCAAATATGCAGTCTATCTGCTTTGCAAAATACCTGTGTTCTCTTTTGAGAGGTAAACTGTAGTTACTTTAATAGAGGTCTAGAAGCCCACATATCCACTATTGTCAAAAGAATCACATGGTACAGTATTAGAAAGCATCAGCAATCCCAAAATTGGGGTGCTCACATCAACAAGGGGCCTTGGGCACTAACACTAATGTTGGTAGAAAAACATCAGGTGCTAAGTGGCTATGCATTGCCAACACAGTCTTTTATCTCTGTTGAAAATAGCAAAGTATCACTCAGGCACCTTTTGTGTTGTTTTGAAAAGTTTTCAAACTTGTTAAACTTTCATATTATAAATTCACAAGCAGCTGATTTGCATTTAACAAAAATTCTTCTATCATTTCAGAATGGCTACCCATGTCTAAACGGATGGCATGTATCTAAGCTGAAAAAGTGTGTTCTCCTTTACATTTTAGTATCCTTGTCTCATTACACAGTTAACATTCTGTTTCACCATCTAATGTAACATAATATGACAAGTAAAATTTGAGGAAAGAAATCATTTTTTATGTTGTGTAGCTACTTTCTATTTGAAAAGCTGATATCCATCTCCACTTTCTTAAGCACACCGAATAGCACCACAGCTTAAGCCAACATCTGCTTGCAGATACTGGTTAATGAGTTGATGGCTGACTTTTAAAAAATCGAAGTAGCTTGGCACATCACATTCCACCAAAAAAATTGTGACATATGATGTTTTATAGCTTCCAATTTGCTTGAAAAGGCTGTGTTTTTTTCGTGTGTGTATCATCTTTTCTTGTCTTGTTTATATATTTTACCACCTACATGGATTCACACAAAAATATTGAATTCTTTTTCATTTTCTTAATTAAGAAAAACTATACAATTCTATAAATGCCAATGGAAAAAAATTGCTAAATTATGTTCCTTCTAAGATAAAAGCACAGAAAAAGATGGTCTAAGACTGTCTTTGCTTCCCATATGTTCCAGTTTTGAAGAGAATGTACTTATTTGCCCCAGTTGATATAGTGCCCAGGAATTTCTGGGTGCAAATATATCATTCTCCTTCCAATAGCTCGTATTTCAATATTTAGATAGTCTTCATGTACTTTTTCCACATTAAATATTAAATGTTTATTCCCTCTTCCAAAACTTTTAAAAAATTATATCAACTATTTATTTAACAATAAAACTATCTTGTTATCAGAGGATCAAATCATTGACATTGAATCCAGTTCTCTGAACACCCACTACTTACCTTTCTTACTGTTGTTTACATTTTGCCACTCTTATCAGCTCTGTGTTCATCTTTTGACTTGTACCTCATTGACTCTGAATTAAAACAATGTAAGTTTCCTGTGGGGAAAATTTCTTGGAATTTAATACTGAATATCCTTTTCTCATTTAAAGTGGTAACTTTATTGGCAAGAAGCAGTGATGTTGAGGGGAAAAATAACATTTACATTTTTTAAAAGACTGCTCTAACCTATTTAATTTTTATAAAACTTCAATTGTATAATTGATATAGAATAGAATTTTGAAATTCCAATTCCTTAATAAAGGATGAATCTCTCCTGCCACCTGTTTTCAAATGGCCCACAAGGTAAAAATGCTTTTGGCATTTTAAATGGCTACATTTTAAATGGTTATATAAGTACCTACACAATATCCTTGATTTGTCTCTTTACTCAAAAAGACTAAAATATTTACTATGCATACCTTTAAGAAAACATTTGAGAGCTCCTGATCTGGAGGAGAAGATCTCTGTGCCTTTGTTACTAATATGCTAGTATATAGTTTTCTTCTCTTTGTTTTTTTTTTTTTTTTTTTGAGACAGTCTTGTGCTTTGGCCCAGGCTGGAGTGCAGTGGCAGGATCTCAGCTCACTGCAACCTTCGCCTCCCCAGTTCAAGCTATTCTCTGCCTCAGCCTCCCGAGTAGGTGGGATTACAAACGTGCGACACCACACCCAGCTAATTTTTGTATTTTTAGTAGGGACGGGGTTTCACCATTTTGACCAGGCTGGTTTCAAACTCTTGACCTCAAGAGATTCACCCACCTCAGCCTCCCAAAGTGCTGGGATTACAGGCGTGAGCCACTGTGCCTGGCCTGTTACTAGTATGTAGTTTTCTACGACAATTGTGGTCACTGGAGTCAGAAATTACTTCCCTCAGAAAACATAACCAGATTAGATGGATGTAGAAAGGAAAATGCTTTGGTTTATTTTCCCCCCACTTTATGTTTTCATGTATTTTGTCATATTTTAGTTGTCAATCCAGCACTGTTTTCCCCTATTTCTTCAATAGGCTTTTCTTCCAGATAGAAATAACATATTTCTTACAGAATATAAATGCAACATATATTTCATGTATTTGTGGCAACTGGGGACCATGACGTCGTTATCTGCCTACCTCATAAAATCTGACAAAGTGATTACTGTGAGGAAATAATTGACTAATAAATACACATAAATCAAATTAAAAAATAAATCAATAATACAAATGTAAAATAAATTTTTAAAAAGAAAGAAAGTGTTTTTTCCCCCATAATTAAGCTTTGGGTAACTGAAAAATCTGTATAAACTGAAAACATGCTAATAATCGATATGAATTACTAACTTAAATAATGTGTTCATTTAATAAAATTTCGGTTTTGTTGAAGATTTTACACTTTAATTTTTTATTGGCGTATTTTGACATGAATATTCTTCATTATCTCAACAATTTAGTGATGGTTGCAGATACTGAATTTGTAGGAAGTTTTCTCGATTTTCTAGGTGTCATCTTTTATAAAAGAACAATTATTCTGTCTATAAACATGACCTTTTTGATGTTCTATTTGTATGGCCCTACTCTAAACAAGCAATATTTTAGGCCTAGATAAGTAAGTGTCTTCTGAAGTGTCAGGGATTCTGTATTCTGTCTTTCTAAGTTATTACAGAACAATGAGTTTATAATAATGTTCCAAGAGAGTTGGACACCATACTAGATATTTCATTTGCAGATCGGAATAACACATTCCATGCCATGCAGGTCTGGCTTCCCAGGCTGCTCAGAATGAAAAAATGTAAAAAAGTAAACTTAAGTCTTAAATTTATATTTTTTGGGAATAGCAAACAAGACGAATGACATCTAAAAAAACAACTTCAAGACCTCATTTTAGAGAAGAGAGAAACCGAGGTCAAGGGCAAAAAAGGAGGGGGGGGTTTGCAGGCTCTTCCAACACTTGGCTTCTGTGATTTTTTTATTTCTAAATGAGTAAACATGAGCTTTTGTATTGTGTTCACACTTGGAATAGAATAAAATAGTACCTAATGCAATTCAAAACAGCTTTAGTAAGTCATTGTGCTAGTATCATAACATTTCTTTTTTCGGTACATCTTTCTTCCAAAGTCAGTTTTTCATTTAACACCAAAAGAGCCCACATTGCAGCACTCAGAAAAGAAATAAAGGTTTTATTTTTAAAGAGTGTTAAGTCTACAAGTGACTAAAGAGTCTTTGATACTAAAAATACCCTAGGTAAAGGGGGAAATTTTTCAGTTTGAACAGTATGTAGTCATAAATGTGGCAGACTTTCTATTAGCTCAGACTCTGGGAAGAACAGTTGGTGAGGCTGCAGCTCTTTGCTAAGGAGCATAATACATATCACAGGGAGTCATGAAATAAGAACCCTCCATTCTGCCATAGGTACAACTACACAAGAACACACACACACACACACACACACACAAAAACACGCCTATACACACATCTACATCTAAATAATATCACATGCAGAAATGCCACATCCATATACAGACTCAGAGATATACACACCCAGTATCATGGACACACATACACACATGGACACACACAGACACACCAATGAGTAGGTACCACAAGTAACTATAGTAATAGCAACTGTCATTTAAACTATATCACTTATATTAGTTATTGGTCTTCTTTAGTCTAATTAAATGACTTCCTTATTACAAAACATCTTGTCACCGTATTGAAAACAGCATGTTACAAAGATGGCAGAATCTTGATCATCTTAAGAATGTGTAAACACAATGGCAATAGCAAAAGGACCAAACGCAAAAATTGTATGTCTACAAAAACATGGCTCATTGACTGTTCTTGGGAAAGGATAATAGGTCACTCTGGTTCCTCATCTGTGAAATACAGGGGCTGGACTGGGTGTTCTGCGAGACTTCTTACAGCTCTCATACCCTTAGAACATACACTTCTATTTGCTTATGAATGAGAGTGATAATTCTTACTGGCTAACCCCAAATGGTTTGCCAAAACATTTGATTAAAGCATTTACTGCACACCTGAATATTCTGCAGAGATAAATTATAATGTTTTCCATATAAAACATTTAATTTGCCTGGGCACGGTGGCTCATGCCTGTAATCCAAGCACTTTGGGAGGTCAAGGTGGGCAGATCAGCTGAGGTCAGGAGTTTAAGACCAGCCTGGCCAACATAGCGAAATCCCATCTCTACTAAAACTAAAAAAATTAGCCAGGCATGGTGGGTGCCTGTAATCCCAGCTACTTGGGAAACTGAGGCAGGAGAATCACTTGAACCCAGGAGGGGGAAGTTGCAGTGAGCCGAGATTGTGCCACTGCTACATAGCCCTGATGACAAGAGGGAAACTCTGTCTCAAGAAAAGAAAAAAAGAAAAAAAAAGAAGAAGAAAAACATCTAATTTGTGCTTAAACTAAGCATAGAAATAGTTGATCAACACACTCACCTTTAACCTTGAGCACATGAGTGTTTCAAGAGACTAATAATCATTCCTTAGGAGTTATCAATAGTAAACTATCTATGGCATTATGAAATACATAATTTACTAAGGGCATCACTGCCTTGGGTGCTAAATAGACACTGTGCATGTTAAGCAGACTTCAAATAATGATGGCAAAGTGATAGCTCTATATTAAAACAAAATTTTCCTGTTTGTGCTTCTTCAGAAATTATGTTTTAATTTGGATATTCTTTCTAATTGTTTCATATTAGGAAAAATATTAATGTGACTTAAGTACTATTGTATTTCCTCTCTCACATGGCCAGAAATATCAGTGAACTACCTACACATATCATAAGCTATCAACTATTGAGTCTCCTAAAAAACTTTGCATTACCAATGTCAATTTTTAATTCAAGGTCATAATCTGTTGTTAAAAAGAGGACTCTGAAAAGATCCCTCCCAGTAGTAATAAATAAGAGAACACAAAATTTCCTCTATAGCACATAAAATGCACCAAATGATACAGGAATTAAAGGGTTCCAAATCTAGTTCTGGATAATAATAAACAAGTCTCATGACTTCTTTTTGTCTACTTTTCTTCCTTTTTAAAATAAAGAATTTAGAGTAGATTATTTTAAAGTCTTTTTTAGCTCAGAATTATTTGTGTATTGCTATGGTTAGAACATTTGTGTCCCCCCTCCCCAAGTTCATATGCTGACACCCTCTCAAGTCGATGGCATTAGGAGGTGGAACTTTGGGAAGTTAATTGTGTATTGAGGGCAAAGCCCTCATGAATGGAATTAGTGCCCTTATAAAAGAGGCTTCATGGCTAAGATGGTAAAACCCCACCTCCACTAAAAATACAAAAATTAGCCAAGCATAAATTAATACAGGTGGCCGGCACCTGTAATCCCAGCTACTCAGGAGACAGAGGCAGGAGAATCGCTTGAACCCAGGAGGCGGAGGTTGCAGTGAGCCAAGATTGCACCACTGCACTCCAGCCTGGGTGGCAGAGTGAGACTCTGTCTCAAAGAAAAAAAAAATGCTTCAGAGAGTGAGCTTGTCCCTTCCACCATGTAAGGACACCACTAGAAGATGTCATCTGTGAGGAAGCTCAACCATGTTGACACCCTAATCTCAGACTCCCAGTCTCCAGAATGTGATAATTAAATGTCTGCTTTCCTGTTTTACCCAGTCTGCGGTATTTTATTATAACAACCCAAACAATCTAAGACATGTATGTAATTAACTTTGAATTAGTCTCTACTGAGCACTCAACGTATTTCCATACTCTGCTTGCAATATGCTTTTGAATGCAGGAACTGTGACTTGTAAATCTTTAAGCCTCTACAGCATTCTCATCATGCTCAGCTCATAGTAGGTTCTTCCATCTGTCTGTTGGAAGCACTAGAAACAAATTATGAACTATTTTCTCAGGATACCTTTTAACGTTTAAAACAACAGCTAGATTTTCACTTCTTTTCTTTGCAGAGATTGTCTTTCCTCACACTAATGAGAAAGATGCATACCCCGAAAAATGTTTTTAAGTAACTATGAAAAAAGACTTGCACAAAGCATCTGCCCTATTGCATTGCTAATGGGGTAACCTCTTTATGTTTATGCAATCCATAAATAGTGGGCACAAAATGCCAAAGGTTTTAAAAGTGCTGAAAATAACTTCTCTTGGAATAGTAGCATTTTTATTTTAAGCTGCAATTTACAGATATTAGAGATTGTCATTTTGCCCCATCTCCTGCAGTTGTAGTTTAAAAGCAAAATAGGTAACTACTTTTTGAAAGGGCAAAAGCAAAATGATGAAAGAAAATAAAATGTATTATTTTAAAGAGTTCAGTACTTTCAGTAACACTGGGTTTGAACTCTTGTTTTTCATTTCCAAAACCATAGGGGCAAGATAATTTCTCCAACGGCTAAAACCAAGACAGGGTATTGGTGGAGACCTGGGGCTCAGCAGGCCTGGGGAGATAGTGAAACCTGAGAGTTAGAGTTTACCAGGAAGGTGTGAGAATTATAACTTGGCTGGGAAAAATAGTAAAACTAAATTGGTTGGGTTGACAAATAGCCAAATTACTCAGCAAATTCTAACAAGGAGTTGAGACCCATAGAAAACATGGAGATCTGTCTTAAGAAACAGAAGGCTAATGACAAGGTATAGCCTTGAGAACCATGAAGGGAACAAAGACTAGTGTAATCTACTCATTAGCGTTGTTCTGAAAAATTGATCTGGGTACAAAAAGTAGTCTAAATGATAAAAATAATGCATTTTCTGCCTACAAAAGGAAAGTATCCATTTTTTCAGCCAGATAATACACAGAAAGAAAAAATTATAAGAGACAGAGATGGATGAAAAATGCTTAAGCAACAGAAGCAGAATACTAGCATCACAGTTAAGACATATGACACTGGACTTTAGCATAAGGAAGCAGAAATATGAATTACCCCTGATGACAGCATAAGTGCCATCTCTATGCTTAGTGTTGGGGATGCAGTAATTAGCAAAAACAGACATAGCACCTTCCTATATGGACCCTATTATTCAATATGGAAGATGTCCATAAAACAGTCACTCAAGCAAATGTAAAACTGTGATTGACACTAGGAAAGAGAAGCGCATGGTATTCTGATAGCACAAGAGGGGGATTTGACTCTGCCAGGATGATACAAAACAGCACTCTTAAGGAAGTGATGATTTTGCTGAGATCTGAACAATGAGTAGGAGTTAACAGGATGATATGTGTGTGGTGGTGGGGAGGAGGTGTTAATGAAGAAGGGATAAGATTTTCCGGGAAGTGGGAAGAGCATGAGCAAAGTCCTGTATTCAAGGGAATGGAAGAAGGCCAATGGCTGAAAAGTCAAAAGGAAGGAACACGCAGTGACAGGTGACACTGGAGAAGAGATGGAAGGAAGATCAGGCACAGAAAAGGCCTTTGGTACTATGTCCTTTTGGAGTTTATTCTAAGATTAGTGAGAAACCATTTAATTGTTTAAACAAGGGACTGACATGGAATGTTAAGTTTTATTCAAAAGAAAAATAAAAGATTTTTCCAGCAATGACAGAGTACAGCCCAGATTTGAAAGAAATAAAGTGGAAGGTTTTGGCTGGCTTTCATTATTTTCCAGGTGAAGATGACAGCAGCTTGAGCTAGGGTCATAGCAATGAAAATAGAAATAAGTTGGTTTGTGAAATGTTTAAGAAGTAAAATCAGCGGGCCTGGAGATGATTTAATTGGATATCGGATATGAAAAGAGAAAACTTTTAAGGATGACTCAGGTTTTTGGCTTGTATATCTTCGAAAAAGCAATGCTAGGAAAAGATCTTATTTTGTTTTGTTTGCAGTGGGAAGGTGGTAATGATATTAAGTTCAGTTTGGGATAAGTAGAATTTAAAATGGCTTTAAGATGTCCATGTGGAGATACCAAATAGGCAATTGAACATACCAGTCTGGAGCTTACAGGATAGTGCTGGGCTAGAGATAAAAACAAACAAAGCATGAACATGGTCAGAGCCACAGGCCTGGGTGAGATTGCCTGGGAAGAGTGGATAAACTGAGAAAAGAAGAGATCTTAGGATGAGACTAGTTAAAGCTACAATGTAATGGAGAAGGGTAAATCTGCCATACCTTCCTCACTCTGACCAGACTTCACCCTAATGTAAAAATGTGCTATCAGTAAAATGAAAAGTAACAGATAAACGGAGAATACACTAACAGTCAGGCATGGTGACTTATGCCTGTAGTCCCAACACTTTGGGAAGCAGAGGCAGGAGGATGGTTTGAGCTCAGGAGTTTGAGACCGGCCAGCGCAACATCAAAAGACCGTGTCTCTACAAAAAAATACAAAAATTTTTTTGTAGGTGTGGTGGCGCATAACTGTAGTCTCAGATACTTGGGAGGCTGAGGTGACAGGATCACTTAAGCCCAGGAGGTCGAGGCTGCAGTGAGTGGAGATCACGCCACTGCACTTCAGTGTGGACAACAGAGTGGGGCCCTGTCTCAAAAAATAATAATAAATAATAATTAGAAGAAGAAGAAGAATACACTAACATTATTATTGCAAAAGTCAGGGAACATACCAGAGAAAGACAGCTTAGAGTGGTCAATGATTTAAGTAAACTATGTAAAAAAAAAAAAAAAAAAAAGAAAAGAAACCTCAAATAATGAAAATATATACTAAGTTCTGATTTTCACCTTACCAAACGATGTTTTTCTTTATCAACCTAATTCTTTGTCCCATGTCTATTAAATACATATCTTTTTCAACAATTTAAAATGAGATTTGCTTTGGCATTTGGACCAAGTGAGTTGTCTGTGCCCTTATTGATTAACACTGGGGCTGAATCTGAAGATAGCAGCCATGTGCCTCAGACAGGAAGCTGAGAGCCAACACAGCAGTGCGGGAGAGGGCCTCCACTCCAAACCTTAACAAAGCAGACCGGGTTTCCAGAGACAGGAGAGGGTTTACAATAAAATAGAACAGGAGTAGTATCTCCTCTCTGAGTACAACATATATATTCATGTACATATCTCCTTAGAAGCTCCTTCCTCAGTGACAGTCAGAAAATATTGATTCCGAGGGAAAAACCTGGATGTTGTTTGTGAATCACTAACCAAGCACTTAAGGTTTTAGACTGAGGTTAACCTAGAAGTACAAAGGTGAATTTTAGTAAGGTATTTCTAGAAAGAAAATAATGCATCTAGGTCTTCATTTTGTAATGGTTGATTCTATATTTTATTACAAAACAAAAGAAAAGCACATCTGCTAGAAGTAAAAGATAAAATATCTGTAGTTTTTACATCTGAGTTTATGCAAGTGTTAACGCCTTTCTATTTTAAAAACAATAGCTGTTACGGGAGCCATAATGGTCTGCAGTGAGGCAGATGAACAAACTGAAGAATTAGTGAAATACTCCCAGTTGGAAACTTCACCATGAGAAAGAAATATTCTGTCAGGGCTCTCAATGAGCTTTGTAAATCTTGTGTTGAGTGATTTATTGTTTTATATCTACAATTTTAAATTGTTCTGAGAAATGTTTTTGTACTCTGGAGAGAACTAATGAAAACATAACTGAAAATATATGCACTGCACTGCCTTTTAAAAATAACTTTGTGATCTTCATTTCAAAATTCCTTTTTATGTTTTCTTTCAAAAAGATGGTTTTCTTCTGACAATGTTATTCTATTATAAATTTTAATTTTATTATTCTGCTTTGTCTAACTTTATAGATTTAAATACCTCAGCAAACCTAAAGTATAAGGAAGAAAAAAAAAATTCTGATGTGATGACAATGTGCCAACTGAATGGTATTTATACTTTGTAGTCAGAAATGTTACAATGAAATTGTCTCTGCTTGTGATCTCACATTATGGAGAGTTCTGAGGGTCTGACAACTCCTGACATTATGATATACTCCTATTACACGGTTAAAGCAGACAGTCAGAGCAGAGTTCTCAGCAGAGCATAAGGAAAGATTTATAGACATGGCAAAAGAACACTTTGCCTGTTCCCTTCTTTAAATAATTATGACTTTCCATGAATCTCTTTCTAAATCAACTACAGAATGACAAATATCTGGGCAAAGAAAAGGCCACAAAAATATCACTTACTGTAAGCACTATTGAGGTTTTAGAAGCACAGTATTGAATTCTCTGTTGTACGTTCTGCATATGATTCATTATGTGGGATGCTCCCCACCTCCCCACACACCATATATTTCTCCCATTATCATTCAAAAAGGACTTTTAAAACTCCCTCTCTCTGTCAAGTTCGTTCTTTTCTCAATACGAGGAGTCAAGAAGAAAATATTTCAGTGTATTTTTCATTGAGCAAGTTAAGGAGATGTGATCAAAAGATTTGTCTAATTGATTACATGGTATGAGCACTCCGGAAGGACTTTCCAGGATTTTGGAAAAATAAAAATAACATTTTCAGGTATATGTTTTATTTAATTGTAAAGGTTGATATAAAGTAACATTTTGAAATACTGGGCCGGGTGCAGTGGCTCATGCCTATAATCCCAGCACTTTGGGAGGCAGAGGCAGGTGGATAGCTTGAGCTCAGGAGTTTGAGACGAGCCTAGGCAACATGGTGAAATCTCATCACTACAAAAAATACAAAAATTAGCCAGGCATGGTGGTGTGCACCTATAGTCCCAGCTACTCGGGAAGCTGAGATGGGAGGATTGTTTGAGCCCAGGAGCCAGAGTCGCAGTGAGCTGAGATCAGGGCACTGCACTCCAGTCTGAGCAACAGAGTGAGACCCTATCTCAAAAAAATAAAATAAATCCTGTATTTTTTTCAGCACTGAAATACTGAATTTTGAAAAAATGCTTCTTTGTTCTGTAAAGGGAAAGACAATATTTATAGAGTATCTACTCTGCAAGGGCCTTTCCATAGATTATATCTGTCAATCTTTACAACAGCCCAAGGAGGGAAGGAATATCAGCGCCATTTTACAGATAAGCACACTGAGTTATAGACAGGTTATGTGCCCAAGATCACACAGCGAATAATAGACCCACAATCTAAAGCTTTGTCTGGCCCTCAATTCATGTTCTTTCCCAAGACCTGACTATTGCCTACTCCTAAGTTTTGCATACAAAAATGGATAAACACAGAAAGTGAAAACAAAAATAATCTTGCCCTCTTGCTTTGCTATTATAATCTAAATGCACAATGGGGAAAAAAGAAGTGACTGCTGATTTCATAGTTTATATAATTCCACCTATTTGAAGAGTCTAACAATAAAATACTTAGGGGATGTAACATTTATAAATTTGCAGACTTGCTGAGCTCTGAGCTATGCATAATACCTGCATTATATTCTGTAACTATTTTAATCCTCACATTAATAACACAAGGTAGGCACCATTACTATCTCCATTTTAATGATGAGGAAACTAAGGCTGAGAGGTTGCAAAGCTTATCCAGGATCACACAAGTGATTCTGTAAGTGGCAGAGCTGGTCTTGAATCTATGATTATAGGGTGCTGAAGTGCTCTCATCTGTGATGCTAAATTGCCTCCTTTAATTACATAATTACTACAAAATGAAACTATAATAAGCCACTGATTACGTTTATATTTCTATGTATTTTACAAGCAATATATTGCATTATCTATGAAAACTGTTTATTTTCCATTTCCAAAAAATGCATCAATTCTGTAAAACAATGCATTAATTCTGTTAAAAAAATACAGTATCAATGCAAAAAAAAATGCATTAATTCTGTAAAAAGAAAACTACAGAAAACCAATACAGAAACTAACTTGAAAAGTAACATGTGAATCTAACCTGTCACATTCCTCATTAAACCTACCTTTCTTATCAAAGGTAACTGCTGTTCACAGACATACAGCCTTCCAGACTTTCTCAATATGTGTGTGTGTGTTTATAAATAAATGTATTTATATATACCAATGTATTTACATATATACACACATATACATACATATATATCACAGTGTATATTATATCACATTATATATGTATGTATGTGTATATATATGCATGTATACATATGTATGTATATGTGTGTATATATGTACATATGTGTGTGTGTATATATATAATACAAATATAATTTTAAGTCATATTACATACCCTAACTTTTTTTTGGCTCAATAACATATCTTGGAGTTCTTTCTGTATTGGAACACTTAACTTTAATGCTTTCATTCTTCACTTCTGAATAGCTTACCATAATACAGATATGTCATAATTTAATTTTCCATTTTACAACTGATGAACAATACATTATTTTGTGGGTTCTTTAACCTTTCTCTAAAGCATCTGTCATGTTATCTACCCAATTACTTATTGAATGCTTCTGTTTAGATGCCCATCAGATGGGCTTAAATTTCCCCATGTCCAAAATGAAATTTATCACCATCCTCCACATTGCTAGCTCCTATATGTTCTTTAAGTCAGGGCTACTGAAAATGTGAGCAATGGACAAGTGATGGTCAGGGATTATTTGAACTAGTCCATGGTTAAGTAAGTACAGAAACTAAGAGAAAGCATTTAGAAACCTTCATAGCACTTTAGCAATGCTGCCACATCTTCCCGCACTAACATGCTTCTAGTAATTTATTTTTACTGCATTTTACAAAGTATGCAATGAAAAAGAAACTTAAAAAATAAAAATAGAACGCTGATCCTTCACCACAGATACTCTGAGAAATAGTTACTATTGCAATTCAGTGAAGGGCCTTGGTATCCAACCAGTCTAAGCCAGAAATGTGAGACTTATTCTTCCTATCTCTCTGACCAAGAATATACATCGATAGATAAGCTAGAGAAAAACCATGAGGATGTTTTTAGAGCAAAGGAATTGCTTTCAAAATTTTGTCTTTACTGGTCCCTTTTCCATTAGGAAAAGCATGCTGATTTTCTCTGATCTTTTGAATACCCTTCTTCAGTCCCACTAGTGGAATTGAAGTGACGTTCCAACTATTACCTTAGCTCTTTCCTTCTCTCTATAATAATACTTGTGTTAAACATTTTTAGGTATGCAAAGATCCCTTCCACATTCCCCATTAGTTTTGTTAAACCACTGCAGTGTGATTTTCCAGAACTCCTCTGTTGAAAATCTCGAAGTAACCAATCATAGCCTTATTTCTATGAGGTTGGTGGAAAAGTAATTGTGGTTTTTGCTATTGCTTTTAATTGCAAAAACTGGAATTACTTTTGCACCAAGCTAATAAACCCCCTGTTCTTTTTTTCCTTGACTTCTGTGCAACATTTAATACCACTGGCCCTTCACCTCTTCTTGATACTCAATCTGTCTAATAGTTTCTATTACAAATCATTCAAGTAAAATGTGAAGTTATCTGTCAACAGGTATAGGAGAAGATGTAAAATTGCCCCTGTAGAGATTAAGAGAGGGCTACGTCTGTAGAAAATATAAAGATGGCCAGGCAGCATTGAGGGCCTAGGTCTGCCTGGAGACCATCAATGTGGAGTAGTACCAACTGCTTCTTTCTCTTATTTTCTTCAGTGAATGTAGTCCTGGTGTAGATACAGAGAAAGTGGGTGGTTGGACTGACCCAGATTTTGTCATTTTAAAGAGTTTGGGTGGTAGCTGAATGTTATTAGAGTAGATAAGATTGCCTAAGGAAAACATGTCAAAGGAGAAGAAAGCAAAACCAAGGATAAAGTTTCAGACAATGTTAGCATTTAAAGAGTTGGCAGGAAAGGTGCTTACTGATGATGTTAAGGAAAAATAATAGCCAGATAAAAGGATAAACATGAAAAGGTAGGGGCTAAAAATTAGAGGAGAGAGTTTTAAAAGGCAGATGTGATCAATAGTAGCCACTGTAAGCAAATTATGCTGTATGGGGCAGGGGAATAAATAATTGGTTGTAAAAATTAAGAAGCCCTGAGTGATTTTATCAAGGGTAGTTTCAGAAACACCCTGAGAAGTCCATGCAGCTACAGCTTTTGCTGAATCAGACTTGAACACTGCTTCTGCAGCTCTGGGACTTACACTACTAGCCATGGTATTCCCAAGGCCATAAAATATATGACCACAATTAGTGGGCAGAAGCAAATCTCCCTGGAAAAATCTTTGTACGCACAATGCCTTCTCAAAGGCTTTGACCAGAGTGTGTTATCTGTCATCATCTACTGTATTGCATAAACCACCCAGGCCCCTCTGTGGAAGCCATTCAATCAAGATAAAGTCCCTTTACTTTGATAAAGAGAAATAGCAAACTACAAAGTTGATATTTCCTACCTAATGCCACTTCCAAGCCCTGTCTTAATTAACTTCTAAGCTCTCATGTCTGACTTTTTATGGTGATTTTCTTCTCTCTCTCTCTTCTTCAAGACTTTTTTCTGCCCAAAAAAAAAAAAAAAAGTTACATAGGATATGAAAACCTTCTAAATCAACAACAAAAAAAGACTAGTCTTTTTTTGTTCTTCTCATTTTCCATTTATATTTTTCATTCCAAAATATATCCCAAGAGCCCTCTTTGTTTTGGCACACGTGTCATGAAAATCCCAGTCACTTCCTCCCACTCCCAAAGTGCGTGATTAAGGGAGCACAGATTTCTCACCATCCAACTTGAGGGAAAGGAGTTTGCAAATACGAGACTTCCTAATGTGTCAAAAGCCCAAGAGAAGTCTCAGGACCACCCTGCAACTTGAAGTGTCACTCAGTAAAGAGGAAAATTATCCTGCTTTTTCAGAAAGCACTGGACAACAAACATGTTCATGAGACAGGAGAAACTATTTCATTGGATGCATTCCCTGCTGTAATGTAGCACTATGGCAGAATCAATGCTATGTGGCTACCCAATTTCATTTTATAGTTGTGATGGTTAGTATTGAGTGTCAACTTGATTGGATTGAAGGATGCAAAGTATTGTTCCTGGGTGTAAAGGAGATTAACGTTAGAGTCAGTGGACTGGGAGAGACAGACCTATCCTCAATCTGGGTGGGCACCATCTAATCAGCTGTCAGCATGGCTAGAATAAATCAGGCAGAAGAAAGTAGAATAAGCATATTTGCCTCCATCTTTCTCTGGTGATGGCTGCTTCCTGCCCTCAAACATCAGACTCCAAGTTCTTCAGCTTGTGGGCTCTTGGACTTATACCAGTGATTTGTCAGGAACTCTTGGGTCTTGAGCCACAAACTGAAAGCTGTACTGTCTTCTTCCCTACTTTTGAGGTTTTGGGACTCTGACTGGTTTCCTGGCTACTTACCTTGCAGACGGCCTATTGTGGGATTTCACCTTGTGATCATGTGAGTCAATTCTCCTAATAAACTCCCCTTCATGTATATATCTATCCTATTAGTTCTGTCCCTTTAGAGAATCCTGATTAATACAATAGTTGTCTTCCAAGTATATATCAAGCTAGCCTAGCTACCATGCAGTTAGGGAGGGCTATGATTCTGTTCCAGCCAATGAAATGTGAGAAGAGCCAATGTGGCTTGAGGTGGACTCCCTGTAATGGTGAAGGTGGAGTTTGTGTATACAATGGTAGATACAAAATATTCAAGCAGACTGGTTTGCATCAGCTGAGATATCACATGGAGAACAGTCATTATCAAGTATCTCTCTACTTGTAATCAGGCTTTTCATGAGTGACAAACTTTTGTTATTTTAAGCCACAAGATTTGAAGTTTAATTTGTTACTACACAGTGTATGTAGTCTTTCCTATCTCAAGCAATAGAAGCTTCACACAATTGTAGACCTAAAAGAGATTATTTTCTCCAATTTCTTCCAAGGCCCAATGAGTGTGTGTGACATGTTCAGTATCACAAAATTACTGAGTGGTGCAGAGGAGCCTCGAATGCCAGTCTTCTAACATTTGGTTCACCGTTCTCACTTTTTTAACAAAGACTACAATCTACAATATTGGAACAATAGTGACAAATATTTTGATAGCATGCACTTATCAATATTTTAGAAAAATAGGCACATTTACATACATATGCATAATAAATATTATTTTAAATGTGTGTGTATAAATGCAGAAATATACATCTTCAATATCTTTTACATAATATGTTGGAACTTGGTGCCACCCATCTTGATAAAGATTTGTAGACTTACATTGTTGTTTTAACTATAAACTGCCTTAAACATTATATATTGTTTAGTTTTTCCTTTGTTATTGGTAAATGAGGAAACAGAGGTCCAGGAAGTAAAACCATATTTCATGAGTTCATGCAATCTGTAGGAGGGTAACATTTGGGAGGGAATACGGTGACAGCCTTTAGGAATTATTTATTATTATTTTCTGCTGGGGACTAGGAACAAAGCAAAATAGTGTGAAAAGAATTGCTGTCCATTACATAAGACTGCGGTAGTCTCTTGGATTCCTCAGGGGAAGGAGGTGATGAAAACAATGTCATTCCAACTTCCGTTTTCCCCTGTGGTTGAATAAGCCATTATGATAAATTATCTCCCACCTTGTGTGCCTATGTGATGTCTCTACACAAGCTTTCCTTTTTGTGGTGTTTTACTGTCCTTTCTTGGTAAAGTACTCATGCCCTAAATTCAAATGATCCTCGGTTAGACTCTAGTCTATGTGAGGCCCTGAGGTCCTGGGGTCCAACAGGTCTCTACTAGTGATCTATTTAATTGTCAAAGAGCAATGCAATTCCTTCAGAAAGCTCTGCTAGAAAGATAATATTTCAAATCCCCTCCTGTTTATGAAGTATTTTCTCCATTAGAATTGTGAATATTATATGTACACATCATATATGCAAGCTCAACAGCCATCTTCCATGAGATGAGCCGAACATAATCAAAAATCTATGATCCTGCTCTCAGTAGCCCAACCACAGAGCTCACGATTCCTCTCTGTTGGTTAGCTTTTCCCTTGCCTTCACTGGTCAACAAGTAGAAGCTTTTCTTTCTTTCTTTTTTTTTTTTTCTTGAAAAATAAAATAAAATAAGGTATTTGACACATAGTAACTGTACACATTTATGGGGTACATAATGATGTTTCGATACATATGATATATAGTGATAAGATCAGACAATTAGCATATCTATCAACGCAAACACTTACCCTTTCTTTGTATTGGGAACTTTTAGAAAACTGTTACACCTCAGCACTAAAGGGTCCCAAGAAGGTTGAAAAAGGAAGAAACGCTGGTTATCCCTCCACTGGCAAAATTATGCATATAGCATTGCCTCTTACCAGTTAGCAATAACCGCATCTCCCCTATGCCTTCATAGCACTTGGGACATATGTTCATTACAGATGATTTCATTGTGACTTAGTATGATTCATTTGTATAAGTCCCCCCTGTTAAACTGTAAGTGATTTAAGGTAGGGGATTGTTTCACATATGCCTACATCCCGGCACTGATACTAAAAGTTAAGTTTGTTTGTTTCAATAAGTAAAAGGATGAATTGCTATGGAAGTAATGATTTGAAAGTGATGGAAAGGATCCCACAAATATAAATAAATTACATGTACAGAAAGCAAGAAAGTGAGATTCAAAGTTGATTCTGGCTTCACTGATTATGAGTTTTACATCCATTTATCTTTCAAGGGGGTCAGGCTCACAAGCTAGTCTTCCTCTTTCCAGGAGAAATGCTTTTTCAGATGCACAGAAATACCCGTTCTTGGCTTAAGAAAGAAAAAGAAAAACACAGACTCTATGTAGAAATCAGAAAGTAGGGCAGGGCCCAGAAACATGGTAGCTGATAAACTCTGTTCTCTGAGAAGGAAGAAGAAAATGCCTTTTCTGACTAACCCAGCTAGCTTCAGCTTCAGCTTCAGCTCACTACATTTTTCAATAGGTGGAAGTATATCAAGCACAGAGTAAGAAGACGGTCCTTCTGGAGCATAGGATTTGTCTAAATCCTGCACAGAGAGCAAATATAAAGGCATAGGAAATGAAAATTATGATGCTGGAACCACCCTGACAGTATCCGATGGGACTTTCTCACTCTCTCTCCCTTGATTGCCGGTTAAGTGTTAATGAGAAACCTGGGAGTATCCCCAAGATACCATGGCCAAGACTTCTATTCTCCCCATGTTTTTAATCCTCAAGCTGAATATCATCATAACAGGCACTTATTCACAGGGACAGTTAAATAG
Organism: Theropithecus gelada; assembly: GCF_003255815.1. Taxonomy (NCBI): domain Eukaryota; kingdom Metazoa; phylum Chordata; class Mammalia; order Primates; family Cercopithecidae; genus Theropithecus; species Theropithecus gelada. The sequence goes on along the minus strand of NC_037671.1, from coordinate 139,000,761 downwards.
ATGTTTGTAATGTGGCTTGAAACCCCTCAGGTGAAAGTGACTTTCTGAAGACAAAGCTGTGGTGATGGATCTAACTTCCTCACACTTCCTATAACTTGCTCTGCTTCCTAAAACTCGATTCTCTGAGTTGACCTTGCTTAGCTTAGCTGGTATTATATTTTAGATAAACCTATCTATTAATAATTTACTCATTTCTCATTTACATTATGTTATGTTTGTTTTTTAAGGAAGTAAGAGTATTGATTTTAATTCCTATATCATGAAGCAAATTATTTCTGATCTCTGTATGTACAGAAGATACGCACTTAAGCTGCAACTCTTACTAGCCATAAAATATCCTGCTGAATCATGAATATTAAAGCAGATAACTTCCCATCTTGAGGCCAAGGGTGTATACTTCCACGGGAAAGCAAAATAAGATCATTTAATTTTAAGAAAAAAAAACGAATCATGTAGAAGTTGGGGAAAATTTAAGGAGGACTGTAAGAGTTTAATATAAGAAAATCTAAACATTATTGTCATAATTGTAATGCTACAGGGGAAAATATATTCAGAATTGTATCATCCCTTTATAATTGAAAGACAACTATATTTTCCTCAGGAAGTTCTTACTTTAGTGATCACCAATCCTTACCTTAACTTCCCAGGATATAAATTTTTCTTATTTGTCTAGCCACTCTACTGAGGCATATAAGGTCATGGCCTTCTAAAGACTCTACACACACACACACACACGCGTGTGCACACACACGTACACACATGTATGACGTCATCAAAAATTTTTAAGGCTAATTTATAATTATCCTTTAAGATTTCTTATATGTACATGCTATTACTACTCTTTCCTTCCAAAATCATGAGTGTTCTGAATTTTGTGAAATTGATCCTTCTAAAATGTTTAAGCTAGAAGTGAAAGAAGTATGGGTGCACCACTGGGAAAAGAGAAGGAAAGGTGATGTAGTAGGGGGTGGGATCTCTCTGCTAGGACCTCTGCAAAAGCAAAAGTTAAAAAGGGATTAATAACAGGGTTGATATGCAATAGAGTCCAAATGCACATTTCTTTGACTCTATTCTTATTCTAACAACACAAACCAAAACGTATCAAAATTGTAGCATACAAACATATGTTGATTTTAGGCTGATGAAACGCTTCTCTTTGGGACCACTATCATCCTTACCCTCATTAGTGCTTCCCTAAGTGTTTCAGTACACACTGGCTTCTCCCTTTCGGCCTTCTGTGTTCTGCCTTCTTTGTTAACTATCCTTATACTCAATTCCAAACAATTTACCAGGTTGCTTGTAGAGGATCATCTTTTCTAACATTTTCTTATCATCCCAATGATACTGTGAACTCCATGAAGACAGAGTTTCTTTTTTCATGAACCAAAAAAAAAAAAAAAAAAAAAAAATCCGGCACTATGTATGACTCTTTATATTTCCAACTTCTGCACAGTGCCTGGCCCATAGCAAATGTTAATTATGCGTTTAATTAGTTAATCCCAATAGCTGAAGAATGATTTATATTATTTATCTAGAAGCTAAAGATGGTATTTCCATTTTAATAAACAGATAGTAAGAATATAATTTTGCTCTTAATCTTCTTTAAAGTTGTCACAATAGACCTCTGGAAGGGAAATATATCTATCCCATGCTATTTTACATTTAAAAACCCACAAAGAGCCATCTAAACCTCTAGGACAAGTGTAGGTTTAAGTGGCTTCCCTCCTGCCCCAATTTTAAAAAAAACACTACTAAGCAACTGTAAAGTATAAGAGAACATTAAAATATCATTTGTGATTTCGTGGCATGATTCTCTAACGTGCAGTTTTACACATTCATCCAGATGGTCATTAAGGCAATTTTTGTGATAGTTAATTGTTTTCATCTTTATTTAGATCTAAGTAATAGTTACGCCAGATAGTTTTCAAATTTGTGTATTCTTAAAGAAAGTTGAGATAAAGCACTGATGAACATACTTTTACATGTTATTATAGTTATTTGTTTTTTTAAAAAACTTCATTTCCGTTGGGCGCCATGGCTCACACCTGTAATCCCAGCACTTTGGGAGGTTGAGGCGGGTGGATAGCTTGAGCCCAGGGTTCAAAACTAGCCTGGGAAACATGGCAAAACTCCATCTCTACAAAAAATATACAAAAATTAGATGTGTGTGGTGGTGGGCACCTGTAGTCCCACCTACTGAGGAATTTTGAGATGAGATCACTTGAGCTTGAGAGGTCGAGGCTACAGTGAGCTGTGTTTACGCCACTGCATTCCAGCCTGTTCAACAGAGGTAGACTCTGTTTCAAAAATAATAAAATAAACTTCATTTCACAAGTATGTAAGTAAAAATCAATATGCACTTAAAAGAAGGCATGCCATTAATATTTAGATAAAACAAATTGCATTTTCTCAATATCAAAGTGCTTGGCAATATAGCTCATTTTATATTATCAATTTTTTTTTTTTATTTTCCAGAGGTGAAAATTTACAGAGAATTATGTCATAATCAATCACGATAAGGAAAATATATTAACTGTGGGCTATTAAATAAAATCTTTTATGTGCTTGTGATCCACCTCCAGGTAGATTTATTGATATATAATAGATGTCAAATTACTCTAAATGGTTGTCTAGTGGTAATAATTACATTTTGGGGCCACACTTTATCAAGTCGATTTTATGTATAAGAATTTTACTACCCAACTGGCAATGCTATGATGGGCTTTTCTCTCCTAACTGATGATATTTTGTTAAATACCATGATCAAACTTTCAGCACTTCTTGAAATTAGGTTGAAGACATCTTGCAAAATTAACATTCCACATACAGTTTGAATTCAGAGGTGTGTTTAACTCTTGAGACAGAAGGAAATCAAGGAATCATATTTAGCAGTTGTTTTTGCTCTCAATCTATCACGTTTTCTAGATAAATATAACACTGATGTGAAGAAGTAAATTTTCATATGACTTCTGTAATCTCTATCAGCTCATTCCATGTGCATATTTATACAAATTTTATCTCCCTACGCAAGATCAAAGTTGATGTCCAGCAGCCTCTCTCTGGTTCCTCGCATTAAATTCACACCACATGCCTCCACCAGCTTTTGTGTAATTAAACTTGCTATTCTTGACACTCAAGCAGAAACCATTGAAAGGTAATGGTAACTGTTGTGTAGATGAAAAAGACCTATTTGTCACCATTCATTATACCAATTCAGCCATGATAAATGAACAGAAATGGAGTGTTCTCCATATTTCTAGTGCAACTCCCCTAAGCTCATGGTCTGAATGCTGAGAGAGGGTGCTCTGTAGGGAGATGGCATGCATAATGCGGAAATACTTAACAGCACTTTGCAGTCTGGAGCCAGAATGGCCCAGATCTGACTCATCTCCATGTCAAGCTTGTTTGGCATTTAGCTAATGTGTAATTTTATTTTGACATGAATCATTGAAACTTAAACATGTTAAACTAAATATTTGAACTCTACATAAAACCTCTTCTTAAAAAACTAGAGTATATATTTAAAGCCTTTTTAAAAGTGTCTTAGCTAAACATAAAATAATTATACATAATAGTCTCAAAGATTCCCGACTTTTCTCTTTTGAAGGGGTAGACTATTCTGGGCATATTGATATTTTGCTTTGAATAAAAGGAAAATTATTTCAGTATGAACTTGGCTCTTCAGAATGAGGTAATGTGAAAGCTCAGCATTTATCAGATAAGCTAGAAATTCAGGTCATCAGAGGACTTGGGGTCCATAAACACCAGAGGGCAAATTTTTGCATTATCTGGGTAAGTACTGCCTTTTCTTTTTAGGCCATTTAAACTGGAATGGAGAAATAGAAAAGCTAAAAGATAGAGTAGGAAATTTTTTAGAAAAAGTCACTTTTTAAATAACTAAACATAGTCTTTCCGATATTGTTAACATCTTAAACTGATGATCTGAAGAGAAGAGTTGTGATACTATACCTTAGATTTAGCATATAGGCGTTCACTGGAAAATAGAGGATAGAAACCAACTCTGACTGGAGACATTCTGGGTCTAGTTAAGGGATAGTCTTCCAATCTAATACAACAAGTACTTTACCCAGAATTCAGACATCTCAAAACTTACAAATATTATAAAAGGCCCAACCTTACTTCCCACATTTTAGAAAAGCATACTGTGGGTACTAGTGAAGCATCACAGTACTGAGATCAAAATGGTATTCTTTATAACCTGACTCCAACTTGCCTCTCCGTCAAATGGTTTTCCCAGAACTGTCTCTTTATTCAAATTTGAAAACAGAAAAAAAAAAAAAAAATTCATGACAACCAGTTGTTGAAGAAAGCTCAACTTACTAGATAAAATGAATGTGAAATACAAAACACAATATTAGAATATTTGTAAAGACAATGGAACCCAGTCCTAAAACAAGTTGTAATAAAATAGATTGAGTATTTATTTGGATCATGAATCAATTCAGAAAATATAGAAATAGTTGAATTTCCAATTTTGCACTAGTGACAAAAAGGATAAGGGTAGCTTGCCATAGTGGTATCAAATGCAGAGTCATGGCCCTCTCAGCCATAGTTGAAGGAACCAGCTCAGCGAGTGGAATGGTGTGAAAGGATAAAAACCTCCCCTGACAGCTGCTCATTCCCTCCAGCAGAGCTGATTTAAAAAAAACAAAAAAGTGCCCTTTTGCTCTACATTGACCTTTTCCATGAATAGGTCAGCCAGGTGCAAGCTACCAGATGTGACTTTCCATGGTCTCTAAGCCCCAGGAGGCCATTTATCTCTTTTATTAGATAGGACTCAATGTAAAAAGAGGTGTGGAAGAACCAGCATCTTACTATTAGGATATCTGAATTTGACAAAATTTTAGCTTTTCCAATACGAAAAGCAGTCTGAATGTGTTGTTTCTCTTCATTACATCATGATTTTATCATAAAACAGACGTCTCAGTACTTTGGGAATAGTTTAGACATGCTTATAAAGCCATCTCTGACAGTCTAGATTATTTTATACTTCTACAAAATGCCTGTTTCACCCACTTTACCTAGATTTTTTAATGATTCAAAACATTGAAGAGACAGTTTACAAAGCTCAAATATCTAGTGGAGCTTTACTGGAGAACCTCATAACATTGAAAGAATGCTTTGGAACTCTCAGCGCTGCCCTTGGGAAGCCCTCACTAAGGCTCAGGCCCCATCTCGTGCTTTGTGGCTTTTCCCCTAGAAAATTGCAGATGCTTCTTCCTCCTTGAGGAAACTTGAGGGTCTCCAATACCATATTTCCACATCTCAGCCCCTGAGGCACCAACCTAACCAGATAAACTAATTTCAGCTGACATTTAAAAGACCTTTCCAAAGATAACATGTACTCAATTTAATATTCCCCTACCTGCTACTGCTTCTCTATCTCAACGAAACCTAAAACTGGTTGCCTTTAAAATAATCTGGAGAGCTCCTTAAAAATGCAAATTCTTGGGACCAGTTGTGGTGGCTGACACCTGTAATCCCACCACTTCGGGAGGCCAAGGCAGGTGAATCACCTGAGGTCAGGAGTTCGAGACTAGCCTGACCAACATAAAGAAACCTTGCCTCTACTAAAAATAAAGAAATTAGCTGCATGTAATGGTGGGCACCAGTAATTCCAGCTACTAGGGAGACTGAGGCATTAGAATCGCTTGAACCCAGGAGGCGGAGGTTGCAGTGAGCCGAGATTGCGCTACTGTACTGCAGCCTGGGTGACAGAGCAACACTCTGAGAGAGAAAGAAAAGAGAGAAAGAGAGGAAGGAAGGAAGGAAGGAAGGAAAGAAAATTCTTGCGCTGTACTCCAGACTTTTATTCTGCAAGTCTAAGGGGACTCAGGAATCTCCAAATAAGTTTGGGGATCATTTGGTCAACTCATGAGTGGCTATCGTGGAAAATTTGTGATCACAATAATTGGTAGGACACTATCTCCAGGCAATAAATAAATTCATGATCTTCAATATCAACAGATCTGGGTTCAAATCTTTATCACTTGTGAGTTGCTTGGCCTCTCTGAGCCTCGACTTTGTCCCTTAGGGGAAAAAAAGATGTAATAATACTTGCCCATGTTGTTATGTGAATTGAATAAGAGAATTTTGTCAAAGATGTTAATATGAGGTAAGAAAAATAAAATTGGGAAAAGGGAGACAAAACAAATCCTAGTACAGAAATAATGGTTATGCAAGACAGTGCTGAAAGAAGCAGTCAGCTATACTGCTTTCCTGGGGAGGAATTAAGGTCATTACACTCTTCTGGGCTCTGGTGTGGAATAATTCTGGGTGGAAATTAAGAATTGAGGAGATTAAGAGGTGGTCCCGGTTAGGACACAGGGAGCTTCCTCCCTTGAGCAACCTGAGAATTCCATTCATTGAGTTAACATAATTGCTGAATGCTTATTGTCTTCCAAACACTGTTCTAACACAAACTATGCCATACAAGAATGTAAGAATGACATTGTTCTCACTCTGTTGGAATTTATATTCTAGTTGGAGCAAGACTGGTAATACACAAATAGACAAATTAGAAGTAAATATAGATGAGCATGAAAGATCAGACCATGACAAATATCACATACAACATTAAAAACAAAATATGATAGCAAGTGACTAGGCAGGTGCTTTTGATTGGATGGGAGCAGAAGGGCATCTCCAGGGAGTGATAGCTAGTCTGAAACCTGTAGGGCAAAAAAGAGTTGGCCCATGAGAAGATTGGGGCTAAGTACATTCCTGGCAGAGGGCACAGCTAGCACAAAGGTCTTAAGATGACAAGCTTGGCATGTTCAAGAAACAGAAGAAAGCCAGCATGGCTGAGGACAGTGGGTGTTGGTGAGTGGGTAAGCACATAAGGTCGAAGAGATAGGGAGTGATCAGAGAACAGAAAGCATTGTATGCCAGAATAAGGAGTTTGGATTTTATTCCTAGGATGACAAGAAGCCACTGAAAGGTTTCAAATAAGAGTAGTAACAGGGTTCCATGTATGTTTCACTGGGATCAATGTGAGCTCTCAGTAAAGAATGAATTTTATAAGGAAAGATGTGAAAAAAAAAAAGCAAACATTTAGGAACATATCAAAGTAGCCCAGGCAAGAGGACTGGTGGATACAGCTTGGAAGAGAGTGATGATCTTAGACAGAGAAAGAAACGGATGGAATCAAGACATATTTCAGAGGCAGAGTCTACATTCCTTCTGACATAGTGGATGTGGGATGCATAGGAAAGAAAAGAATCAAGGAGAAACAGGTTTTGAGGCTTAAACAGGTGGGTAAAGGCTGGCAAAGAGCAAGTTACAGAGGGAAAATGCAAGCGCTCTCCTGGTGATAGTTGAATCACCATAAAACTTTAACAACAAAAGAAGTAACCAATCTAAACAGGTCCATGAAGGTCATTCAAATGCTGACAACAGAGGAACTGAACTTCAGTAGATGTCTATTCTTAGATTTTTAAAAGTGTTTGACATTGCATTTATATAAAGAACGACTTTTAGAAGTCACCTTCTTGGTGAGATATTTTAATATTATAATACACAAAACTATGAAATGACATGGCAAAGTACAGGTAAGTTGATAATCTAAGTTAGGGCTTGATTTTCTTGTTGCCATGAGGTTAAAAGTGGACAAACGTCCTTTAATATCCGGTCAGCTATAGAGACAGCAGAAATGACTGAGCACTCACTGTGTGTCAGGCACTGTTGGAAATGTTACTCTTTCAGGAACCTTGTGAAATTCCATGATCATCCCATTTCACAGAGGAGGAACCTGAAGTAACTTCCCCATTGCCACTGAGTCTGCCAGGGGGAAGCAGAGCCTGAATTTAGGCAGTCTGACTCCAGAGCCCAGACACTGAAATCACACTTGGACCCCCTGAGCAGGACGTTGCTGTGACCTCCGGCTTCCCTGGCTTTCTTCTCTTCAGTGTTGTTTCCATGGAAAGAGTTAACAACTCCACACCCCTGGCATTCCCTTGACAGAGTTTTGTCCGTATACAACTAAAGATAAACGAGTCCAAAGCCCTAGGTATTTGGAAGCTATGATATGAGAAAAAAATAATTGGGTTGTTTATTTTATGCGTATATTGCTTTAACTTGCATTATGCAATAAAACTCCATTAATCCACACTTCACTGATCTCATGTGAAGATAACCAACTAAACAATATGTAATTAAGAAATGTTACTTTTTCTTCAGATAATTCTTTAGGGTCTTATTTGTCAAGTAGGCAAATCCAGTTTTTTTTTAAAAAGAGTCATTTATTTTTGGTTCTAGTAATTAAATTTATTATGTTATCAAAGTAGCTTATACTTATGATATTGTATAAAACCAGGGCCTTTTGTGAAGTATATGTTTTATAAACTTAGCTTTATTACTTATTAAAATCCTTTTATATCTTAGCTAATAATATTAACTTTCCTTGACATTACTAAAACTCCACTTGTTCCCAAATATATTCTCGGGCAGATTTCTCACATTTTTCTTCCATTATTCCAAATGAATGAGGTTTTAAAGTTTCACATTTATGAGACTACATATAAAAATAATAATAAACACCAACTTTTAAAAGTATGTTCTTTTTCATTTTGCAGAGATTGCTTAGAGAAATAAAAATGTAAATGACACAAATTTACAGCCCTTGATTCATGGAGCAATCCTTCCCAAGTGAATGGAAGAAGCCCACAAATACCCGTAGTCACATAAAACTTTTAATGCAGACATTTCAATCACCACCAGATTTTTGTCACTTCTTTTAAGGAGGAAAATTTTTGTGTTGAACAATAGGAAACCATGGACAGCTGGTTTCGACTGAAGCCTAGTTTTCATATTTTAAACATGATCATTTGAGGTCAGAGAAACCGAAACTTGACTAAGAGTGTTACTTTTTGAAAAGAAGAAAGACGGCTTGTTTTGAGAACTTGCTATGAGCCAATACCTCTATTAAGTACTTTCCATGAACATTCACAATGTCCTGTGAGATGTGCCCTCTGATTACGCCCAAGCAGAGGAGAAACTGGCCTGCCAACTGGTGGAGTGCCTGCTGGGGTCACAGTAAAGGACAATGCTGGTGCTGGAATCTCACCCACCTGCTTCAGCAGGGTGGGCTCCAGATGAGTTTTCTTTCCTGAGAAGTGCCCAGGGAACAGGATCAGCATTGGTCTTTTTTTACATCCCTATATCAGCATCAGGCTCTGGGTGGTATTTACAGTGACTTAGAGAGGAAGAAGTGTACTGGCCATTGGATGCCCTTGAGTAATAGAGAGTATCAGTCTACGGGGCTATGCCAGCTTGGGGACCTCAGGGAAGGCTTTTGATTCTGTCCAAACAGCCTATTCATTTACAGGTGGCCGAGACAACATACATATCTCTTGACACATTTACCCCTTCCCAGATCTCAATTGTTTTGGGGAGAAACTTCAAAACAAGGATTTTTGTATGTGGTATAAGAATAATATGTTCTTATTTACAAATTTTAAATCAACCAGAAACATATTATATGTTCACGAGTAAGACTTCCCTACACATTTATCTCCTGTTGTTTTCCCTTCTCTTTTCCCATAACCTTCTGTTTTCTCCCTCCTATTCTCTTCCTTTCTGGTGTTTCTCTCTTGCCTTCATCTATTTGGAGGAGGAAGGAGGTGAGAAAGGAAAACATGGGAAAAAAGAGAAGTCGTGGCAAAGCAATTATGCTAAGAAATTCTTTTACATGTAGCATATGCTTGTGCCATACCACTTCTTGGGTATTTGCTTCCTGGTTTTAAACTTTTTTTTTTTTTTTCTTTTTTGAGACGGAGTCTCGCTCTGTCCCAGGCTGGAGTGCAGTGGCGCGATCTTGGCTCACTGCAAGCTCCGCCTCCCGGGTTCACGTTATTCTCCTGCCTCAGCCTCCTGAGTAGCTGGGACTACAGGTGCCCGTCACCACGCCCGGCTAATTTTTTGTATTTTTTTAGTAGAGACGGGGTTTCACCGTGGTCTCGATCTCCTGACCTTGTGATCCACCTGCCTCGGCCTCCCAAAGTGCTGGGATTACAGGCGTGAGCCACCGCGCCTGGCGGTTTTAAACTTTAAACTTTATTTCTTAAGATGAAATTCTTTAGAACTACTGAGGGTGACTTTTTCCTTACCATTTTTTGTGCCTCAAGCAGAGAACTGGAGTTCTACATTCTGGATGCATGTCTTGCTAAATGTGTGACTTGGGACAAGCAATAGCCCCTTGCACTTTTCACTTCATTATCAGTTATACAGAGAATAATACATGTTTTACCAATCAGACAGGGCAGCTGTGAAGATGAAAAGAAACAGCAAGGAAGCCACACCGACAAAAGCCTGATTCCATGAAGCAATTCTGGTCACACCATAACATTTCTGTTCCTTTCCCCTTCCTTTCTCCATAGTCTTATTTCCTCTTTTCTGCCTTTCTCATCTGCCATTTTAGCAATGTCTCATTTATTTGGCATATCAATAAATAAGGTGTTCCATTAGAAAGTAATGGATTTTTTTACCAAAGTAAACCATGGAAGTTATTTTTTTTTTAGATTTCATCATTTTAAATGGAATATTTTAAATACAAGAATTACTTATATTCTGTCTCTTTAGACATAGTTTATTAAACACAATGTACGTTTCCTGATGATTCAGGATTATCTTCACTATAAACACATGCTGCTCTCCCTCAAATTGTTGACACCCACCCCGTGCTGCCATTAGTACACATACTGCCTCCGTTACTGGAACTTACTTCTATTGTTTCACCTTAACCCACCGTCTAGCTTATATTTTACAATCTTTCTTCCCAAATAACTCTAAGTTCCTTGATGATACAGACTGTCATTCATTTAATTCCATGTCCCAGTGCTTTGCATGGTGTCCACATTGTAGTATGAGTTTAGTAAGCACTATCTGAAGTTATAAAAGTCACTGATAAGCTGAACACCTATTCATTTCTAGGGGAGAAGGAACTATTTGCAACAACCATGTTGGTTTACATAGATTTAGTCTTCACAACTGATTAAGGAAGGTAATATTACCATCTCCATTTTAGAAATGAGAAAAATGAGGCTCAGATAAATTAAATACCTGCCCAAGGTCACACAGCTACCAGCAGAAGAGCTGTAACTTGAGTCTGGACCTGTCTTATTTCAAAGTCTATTCTTTTCCTGCCACAACACATACCACGTACAGTAACTCCGACGCTGAATGGGCTTTGTGGTTTGAGATGAAGTTCATGGCTTTTACAATTTTTCTGCCCCACCCTCAATATTGCCTGCCACCTCTTTGGCTATCATTTGTCTCATCCCCTCTTTTACTGCCCTAATCTGCAACTGACTTAGAAAATACTACGTTTGTTAGACTTGTTTAAAAGGAAGAATAAAACATTTTCAGCAACAATAAAAGGAAAGAATGACAAATGGTTTTAAAGCTGCACACTGACCTGCGCTGAGTAGTAGCACCTAGAGTTGAGGTTTCTGCAGCAATATCCATGGCTCTTTAGGAACGAAGGCCCACAGGGAGTGACAGTTTCTGGCGTGGTTAAGTAAAGGGAAAGTAAGGCCACACTTCTGGGACCTGGAGAGTTTTCAATAAGTAAATTGCAATGAAAAAGACCATGTAATCTTGGCATCATCTATCTAGATTTTCAGATGTGATTTTTGCCTACTCCTGGTTCTTAACTGGAGGATATATTGTTAAGGAGGCTAGATAAATGACGTCTGGATAACCAAAGTGTTCATAATGGTCTTTTTCTTTCTTGTTCTTCTTACTTTATTTTTCTTGGCCCATGCTCTGTGTTTTGGGTCTTAGGTTTGGCAGCATCACCCGTAGCACCTGTGGGCTTTATCTAAGTCACTGAGAGCACATAGGCCAAAGAGAGTGCAAACCTCTGGTACAAATTAGACAACTGCAAATGAGCAAGTAAATTATCAAACAAACAAATGACTCCAGTTGGCATAGGAAGTTTTTTCCAGAAATATTGTTCATGTGAAGATTTAATTATACATGGTACCCAAGCATACATTGGGTTGCTGATAATGTCTCTGGACTTCAAGTCTGCCTCATTCTTTCTACTTCCACAGAGCTGATGACATTTCTTGGGCTCTTTTGCTACTACTTCTGTCTTTGTTACCACCACTTCTGCTCCATGTATAATCTCCTTTGCTTGCTTTCCTCTTCTCTCTGCCTTTTTTATTTCTAATTTTGTTAGGCCCCTATCATGTCATCTGAGCTTCTTGGCTACTTCTCCCTGAAAAGACTGACCTTTTTTATAAATCTCTATTAAACCAGAAGATTTCTTCCCTCTTTATGGAGAATTAATCAATCCTGGCTTATCCACCATAACTTTCATATCTCTGGCTCCTCTTAATCATATACAAAATACTCAAAGCTCTTGGTTTGTTTCCTTTTTTACAAGATGCACATTATTCTTCCTTTTGTAACTGACACCATTCCTGGTGCTTGAACACTAGACTCCAGATAACTGAAGTTATGCTGTACTCCATAAAGCCTAGCTGCCAGAAGCCACTTCTCCATTGTCGCACACATGGTAGTTGATGTGTACATTCACGACCCCTCCCAGGAGGTATCCAGGTTAGGCTCAACTTCCAAGTGCCAGCTCCAACAATTCCCTTTCTCTCACGCTTCACCATGTATCTTAAAGTAAAGGAAACTGGCATCACCAGACGGGTAACCAGAGAGGTAACCTGATTTTCTTAAATCATTATAGATAGATTAGGTAGGTCGATAAATAGACCAATTATTTTGTGGCAACTCATAGCAAAACATAGTGAGTTTCAGTCCTGATATTAAAAACTCCTAATACATGGGCTTTAATTTTCTAGAAGATCATCTTTAAAATATGGTTCCTGATGGTTTCACATCACCCAGGTACCAGTTTATCAAGTGGCATCCTAAAGGACCCTGTTCTGCCATTAGCCTAAGACCAGGGTTACCTGCTACTGCAAACTCAATTAAATAGAGTTGTGCAAGAAAGAAAAACACTAGAAAAATATCTTTGAGGAAGAATGAGGAAGGGTTTATTGTTGTTATTTTGTTGTTGTTGTGTAAGATATAGACTTTTATCTATGTTTATCTGTTGAGGAGAAACAAGAAGAGAGAGAGAGAGAAAATACTGAGTGGGTGGGTGAAAGGAGGTATTTGTGGTATAAAATTGTGCTGTTCAATATGATAGCCAGTAACCACATGTGGCTATTGAGCACTTGAAATGTGGTTAGTCTAAACTGAGATGTGCTGTGAGCACAAAACACACATAGAATTGTGAAGACTTAGCATGAAACAAAAGCATGTAACTATCACATTAATATTTTTCATATTGATTACAGGTTGAAAAGATAATACTTTGGCTATAATTGTTTAAATAAAATACATTGATAAAATTAATTTCACCATCTATTTTCGTTTTTTAAAATGACTAGAAAATTTTAAATTACACATATGGTTCACATTTGCGACTCACATTATGTTTTTTTTGACAGCACTGTTCATAAGGTCTTATCTACCCAGACTAGGTTCGATGAGGAGTAACAGGAAACATTAAAATTACCCACAGTGATTACAAAATAGAAATGTTTATTGATTCCTCACATGATAGGCCAAAGGTAGACTGGACTAAAATGGCTTATGATCATCAGAGACTCAGGCTTCTTTAATCTTTCTGTTCCACCATCTTAAGCCCACTGCCTTGTGATCCAAGACTGCTGCTAAATCTCTAACCAGAAAAACCACACTCCAGCCAGTAAGAAGAAGAAAGGAACCCATTAAGAATATATCTCTGTGAGGCCTTCTATAGCCATCTTGTACAATCTTCCCTGATTGGTAAGAACCAGCTTTGGTCAAGATATGAGCCATCTCTGTAAACTTTGGGGAAGAGGGGAACTAACTACTGTGATCTGGTCCCATTTCCATTACTTGGTCCCCTGTATCGAACAGTGCAGACTTTATTCCTAACAGTCAAGCGCACAGCTAAACATCAGGAATTATATTTAGGATGACCATTTGTCCCAGTTTGCCTGAGAGTCTGTTTTTGTATGTGTCGTCCTGGCACAATTATTAATAGCTCCCCCTTTCTCTCTCTCAAGTGTCCCAGTTTGGATGATAAATTATATGGTCACCCTTGTTATGTTTCCAAGAAGAAAGAGAGAAACAGATGATAGGGTGGCAATTCTCTCTGCCAGGGGTTCTTGAGAAATCACTTAAGAAATCCTTAGCAAATAAATATGTCATCCAACCCACCCCACCAGTATTCTGAAGCTGGTTGGAGGTGGGTTGAAGGAGATACGTATTTGCTAAGGACTTCTTGTGATCTCCATACAGACAAATTAAAGGACTTTTCTTACCCTTTATTATTATTATTTATTCGCTTAAATATATATGGTGCAACTCCACTTGCCAAGTGCTGTGGATTTGGGAGATGTAGAGGTAAAACAGAATTTAATACTATTAATCCCATACTATTAAACCCATTTTCTATTATAATGGAGTAATAGGAGTTTGAATTATCTGAATAATCTCAATCCTGGAACTGCTATTTCTCCCCCTGAATACTTTTGTAAGTCTCTTTCTGTCTTTTTCTGGTTCCAGAAAATTCTAGCCTATTGTTTTCCAAAAGTCTTCAAATATATTGCTAATTCTTTAAGAGAGTTCCTAGCCAAATAATATTTGGAAATGCAGCATTATTAAAGCATTATAATGCAAGTTAGTACATTAATAGAATTCCCATTTAACTTTTCTCAACTGAATAGGTTTGGGGTTTAATACCTGCTAACATCTAATGCAGCATCGCTTTGTACTACTCCTAGAGTCCCAGAAGTATGAAGATATTATCAGACTCTTGGTCCTCGGTTCCTCCCTCTACACTCTGCTGCCTCATGCTCACATTTGTTCTCTATTTTTACTTCTAAAGAAGTAATGCCTAAGCTACCTTCTCTAGCCTTTACCTCATTCTCAGAACTAACTAACTGGACATCTCTGCTTAAGTTAAAGTTGTAATCTCAAACTTAACAACCTCAAATTTAATTTGACTTTTTGTCCATAATCAAGTCTCCCCTGATGCATGCCTGTTTTTGGAATAGTACTACCTGCAGTAGACATTTTGTTTATCTGTTTGTTTTTGGTTTTGTTTTAGTCTGGGGATTTTTTGTTGTTGTTGAGGGTGAAGGGAGGGGTTAGGGAGCAAGTCTAGCAGTATTGCACTTCATTCCTATTTTTGTTTTAGTGAGAAGTGCATTACCAATGGCTCCTGGCCAGACCAGGCTTGAGCATGTGGTCTGGGCTCAGCCAATCAGCCTCCCACTGGGCACTTTGAATTTTGAGTTATTAATATTAGAAGAGAGATGTAAGAATGGTCTAAATGCATTCACAGCATGGTGGGGTGACATTAGCAGTGTTCTGTGACAACAGTGTCCTCAACTTGGTTACTTTAGATGATTATGATGCAACCTAAAGTTTGAGAACCACAGTATTAGGGCTTATACATCAGCTTTTCCAAGAATAATTATTTCACCCCAAATTGACTCTTCCATTTAAATTCTATAACCCTTAATATCTATACCACTCATGCTGAACCTATCCCATATTGCTTTGCAGTTATTTATCTTATCTCTTGACCAGCTTCTTAGCTTCTAGGAGGCAGGGTGATATAAATCACCATGACTGACATAGAGTAATAACTCACTTAATGAATCAATGAATATTCACTAGTGACAAATTAATTGCTCCTGATATATGAACTTCCCCATTTTCTATAAAATAAACTTTAAATTAGTTCACTTCTATTCAAGAGCTTCTAAAGTAGGGATCCTCAAATTTGCCAGATGTTTAATTAACCTAGAGAGTTATAACAAATATTGATACTCACGTCAGAGCTCTATAGATTCTTAAGTAATGGATTTGGGGTGCAGCAATCTGGTCACTGTGGTTTTAAAAGTTTCTGAATAGTTACATATTGTAGGCCAGGTGGTGTGTAATCCAAAGGCTGAACTGCAGGAGCAGTTTACTTGGGAGTTTCTGAACATGCAGTTCAACAAGATTCCCAGATGATTCCTATATACTTTAAAGTATGAGAAGCACTTGGTTTAGAGCAAGGATGTTCAACAGAAATATAATATGAACCACATATGTGAACATTAGTGAAATATTTTACAACATTTTTTTGCACCGAGTCTTTGAAATCCAGTTTGTATTTTATACTTACAGCATATCTCAAATCAGACTAACCACATTTCTAGTGTTTCATAGCTACATGGGGTTAGGGGTCACCGTACTGGATAGTGCATATCTGCAGTGTTCTCACCTTTCCTTCCCCAGCACCAACTATAGCTTTCCTTACAAAAGCTTTTTGCTTTAGTCAAAAGAAAATTTTCGTCAAACATTCAGCCTACCATTCACTTTCCTCTCTTCCACTGTTACCTCCACTGCTCTTCGAAGGCTGGAAAGACCTCCATCTGCTCCCTCCTGGTCTAGGTTCCATTTTTTTTCCTTTAAACACATGGTGAAACCTTCCTAATATGGTTCTAGATTACAATGATTAGTTGCTACTCTAAAGTTTGCAGGGTAAACATATATTTTCATCTATTAGGGGAGACAGTAAAAGATGGTTTTAGAAGGCTAAACATGGAATGTAATTAGAATGATAAGACATGCTGCCCTTCTTAATAAAAATGAAACCCAGACCTCAGAAGGCCGATATTGAAAGGCCAACTCTGTGGTGAGGAGTGACAGCCTTCCTAGGAAGGCTAAATCAAACTGCACAATTCTACTCCTGGAGATCTTCCATGGTTACCCTTGCCTACCTTGCCCTGACCCCATAATGCTAGAATAACTAATGCTCCATCTCAAGCATAAATTCAGGTGTGAGCAACAACTCCTCTCTTGATTGCTCTAAAATTTAACTGAGATAAAAATGAAATATTCAAAAAATACCTTTTCAGTAGCCAGAAGGCAATTAAAACAAAAATTTCGGAGTCCAATGAACTTAGACAATGTATAATAGTTTGTAAAATTTAGCCTGTTTTGTGTATGAGCAAGATTACCCAATTCACAGACTGCAGGATGGGGAATCAAGAAAGAACTTGCCAAGTCCCCCCGTTCCTTGATCTTCTTCTCTTTCCACATGGTGACGCTATGTTTAGGCTACAAACCTAGCTCTTCCTAGACATCTTGACTCCAGTTGGTCTAGATTTGCACTGTCCAATACCATAGCCACAAGTCACATGCGTGGCTGTCAAATACTTGAAATGTGGCTAGTACAAATTGAGATGTGCCATACATGTAAAATAAATACTAGATATCAAGATTTGTTACATACATGAATTTTCCATTGCTGCCATAAAAAAATTACCTTAAATTTAGTGGCTTGAAACACCCCCTTTATCACATTTGCTATCTCACAGTTCTGTAGACCAGAAGTCCCATATCAAGTGGCTCAGCTGAACCCTCTGCTTAGTAGAGACTCATAAGGCCAAAATCAATGTGTACATGGGGTTTCCTTCTTTTCTGGAAGCTCTAGAGGTAAATCTGTTCCAAACTAATTTGGATTGTTGGCTGAATTCTGTTCCTGTGGTTGTAGGGCAGGAGTCTTGTTCCCTTCATGGTTATTAGCCAGAAGCCTCTCAGCGCCTTAAGGCCACCTGCATTCCTTGTCACATTGTCCCCTCCATCTTCAAACCAACAAGGACATGTTGAATCCTTCTCATGCTTTGAATCTCTCTGAATTATCCTGTCATATCTCTTCTTCTTCCAGCCGGAATAAATTCTCTGCTTTTAAGAACTCATGTGAGGGAGCTTTCCAAAACACTTGGTGAGAGATGGAGGAGTGGTAGCTGCCCAAACTCCTTCTTGCTCCCACACACCAGCCCTAGCCCACTTGCCAGCTTTAGAAAGTGGTGAAAGAAACCACTTACTGTAATGGTTTGGGGGTGAGACTCAATGCCATCCAGGAAGAGTTAAGAGAGTCTTACAGGAAACTGATCTTGAATTACTACACTGGTGAGAATCCAAATAACGAACAGAAGTGTAAACAGATTTCTTAAGCTTATGAAGTACTCTCTGAAGCAAGGAAAATTGAATTATTTGAGAAAAGAGGAGAATGGGCAATTAAAAAGGGTGAGTGGCAGTATTGGCTCCCTCACGGACATAGTTGATATGTTATTTGAAGGAAGAGGAAGGATGCAGAGAGAAAAAGAGGTAAAAATATTGTGCATCAGCTCTCAGTAACCACAGAAGATGTATTTAATGGTGCAACAAGAAAACTAGCTCCATAAAATAATGTGATTTGTGACAAGTGTGTAGGCCAAGGTGGTAAGAAAGGAGCAGTAGAGTGCTGTCCCAATCACTGAAGTACTAGAATGCAAATAAGAATCATCAGGTAGGACCTAGAATGGCTCAAGAATCTCAGTCTGCGTGCATGGAGTGCCAGAGCCATGGGGAGCAGAACAGTCCTAATGACAGATGTAAAAGCTGCAATGGAAGGAAGATAGTTTGAGAGAAGAAGAGCCTACAAGTTCACGACAAAGGCATGAAAGACGACCAGTAGATATCTTTCATGGTGAAGGAGATCAGGAGCCAGGAGATATTATCATTGTTTTAGATCAGAAGGACCATGCTTCCTTATTCGACCAGAAGACCTTTTCATGTGTATGGACATAAAACTGGTTGAAAGGCTGCATGGCTTCCAAAAGCCAATACCCACCCTTGACAACCAAACCCCAGTCAACACCTCTCATCCCCCAACTCAGATTGTCAAGCATAGAGATACTAAGTGTGTGCTAAATGAAGGCATGACAGTTTATTGTAGATCCTATGAAAAGGATCACCTAAGCATCAAATTTAAGGTCTACTTTCCTGAGAATGCCTTTCTGTCTCCTGATAAACTTTTTTTGCTGTAATAACTCCTGCCTGAGAGATAGGAAGTAAAAGAGGCTGATGAAATGGATCAAGTACATCTGGTGGATGTTGACTGGTATCAGCAAGGATGGGCCATTACAATGGAGAAGCTTATGAGGATGATGAACATCATGCCAGAAGTGGTGTTCAGTGTCAAACCTCTTAATGGTGCCAGTGAATAACATTCACTGCTGGTATTACATATGCAGCAGTGAATAAGTGAAGGACTATAACCAAATGCTCACTTCTTGGTATTGTTTTTGTTTTAATACTCAATTGTAGTAGTGTTTTAAAAGTTAAATGAATAATAAGTGAAAATATAAAAGCTCTGACTTTGCTCTAAATATATGTTGACATCAGGGTGCAAGATGAAGTTTAATATCTGTAAAAATTACTTTCAAGAAAAGTTCCCTCTCTGGAGCAAGATGGCCGAATAGGAGCAGCTCCAGTCTTCAACTCCCAGCGCCAGCGACACAGAAGACCGGTGATTTCGGCATTTTCAACTGAGGTACTGGGTTCATCTCACTGGGGAGTGCCGGACGATCGGTACTGGTCAGCTGCTGCAGCCCGACCAGCGAGAGCTGAAGCAGGGCGAGGCATTGCCTCACCTGAGAAGCGCAAGGGGGAAGGGAATCCCTTTTCCTAGCCAGGGGAACTGAGACACACAACACCTGGAGAATCGGGTAACTCCCACCCCAATACTGCGCTTTGAGCAAACAGGCACACCAGGAGATCATATCCCACACCTGGCCGGGAGGGTCCCACACCCACGGAGCCTCCCTCATTGCTATTACAGCAGTCTGTGATCTACCGGCAAGGCAGCAGCGAGGCTGGGGGAGGGGCGCCCGCCATTGCTGAGGCTTAAGTAGGTAAACAAAGCTGCTGGGAAGCTCAAACTGGGTGGAGCTCACAGCAGCTCAAGGAAACCTGCCTGTCTCTGTAGACTCCACCTCTGGGGGCAGGGCACAGAAAACAATAACAAAGCAGCAGACACCTCTGCAGACGCAAACGACTCTGTCTGACAGCTTTGAAGAGAGCAGTGGATCTCCCAACACGGAGGTTGAGATCTGAGAAGGGACAGACTCCCTGCTCAAGCGGGTCCCTGACCCCTGAGTAGCCTAACTGGGAGACATCCCCCACTAGGGGCAGTCTGACACCCCACACCTCACAGGGTGGAGTACACCCCTGAGAGGAAGCTTCCAAAGCAAGAATCAGACAGGTACACTTGCTGTTCAGAAATATTCTATCTTCTGCAGCCTCTGCTGCTGTTACCCAGGCAAACAGGGTCTGGAGTGGACCTCAAGCAATCTCCAACAGACCTACAGCTGAGGGTCCTGACTGTTAGAAGGAAAACTATCAAACAGGAAGGACACCTACACCAAAACCCCATCAGTACATCACCATCATCAAAGACCAGAGGCAGATAAAACCACAAAGATGGGGAAAAAGCAGGGCAGAAAAGCTGGAAATTCAAAAAACAAGAGCGCATCTCCCCCGGCAAAGGAGCGCAGCTCATCGCCAGCAACGGATCAAAGCTGGACGGAGAATGACTTTGACGAGATGAGAGAAGAAGGCTTCAGTCCATCAAATTTCTCAGAGCTAAAGGAGGAATTACGTACCCAGCGCAAAGAAACTAAAAATCTTGAAAAAAAAGTGGAAGAATTGACGGCTAGACTAATTAATGCAGAGAAGGTCCTAAACGAAATGAAAGAGATGAAAACCATGACACGAGAAATACGTGACAAATGCACAAGCTTCAGTAACCGACTCGATCAACTGGAAGAAAGAGTATCAGCAATTGAGGATCAAATGAATGAAATGAAGCGAGAAGAGAAACCAAAAGAAAAAAGAAGAAAAAGAAATGAACAAAGCCTGCAAGAAGTATGGGATTATGTAAAAAGACCAAATTTACGTCTGATTGGGGTGCCTGAAAGTGAGGGGGAAAATGGAACCAAGTTGGAAAACACTCTTCAGGATATCATCCAGGAGAACTTCCCCAACCTAGTAGGGCAGGCCACCATTCAAATCCAGGAAATACAGAGAACGCCACAAAGATACTCCTCGAGAAGAGCAACTCCAAGACACATAATTGCCAGATTCACCAAAGTTGAAATGAAGGAAAAAATCTTAAGGGCAGCCAGAGAGAAAGGTCGGGTTACCCACAAAGGGAAGCCCATCAGACTCACAGCAGATCTCTCGGCAGAAACTCTCCAAGCCAGAAGAGAGTGGGGACCAATATTCAACATTCTTAAAGAAAAGAATTTTAAACCCAGAATTTCATATCCAGCCAAACTAAGTTTCATAAGTGAAGGAGAAATAAAATCCTTTACAGATAAGCAAATGCTTAGAGATTTTGCCACCACTAGGCCTGCCTTACAAGAGACCCTGAAGGAAGCACTCAACATGGAAAGGAACAACCGGTACCAGCCATCTCAAAAACATGTCAAAATGTAAAGACCATCGAGGCTAGGAAGAAACTGCATCAACTAATGAGCAAAATAACCAGTTAATATCATAATGGCAGGATCAAGTTCACACATAACAATCTTAACCTTAAATGTAAATGGACTAAATGCTCCAATTAAGAGACACAGACTGGCAAACTGGATAAAGAGTCAAGACCCATCAGTCTGCTGTATTCAGGAGACCCATCTCACACGCAGAGACATACATAGGCTCAAAATAAAGGGATGGAGGAAGATTTACCAAGCAAATGGAGAACAAAAAAAAGCGGGGGTTGCAATACTAGTCTCTGATAAAACAGACTTTAAACCATCAAAGATCAAAAGAGACAAAGAAGGCCATTACATAATGGTAAAGGGATCAATTCAACAGGAAGAGCTAACTATCCTAAATATATATGCACCCAATACAGGAGCACCCAGATTCATAAAGCAAGTCCTTAGAGACTTACAAAGAGACTTAGACTCCCATACAATAATAATGGGAGACTTCAACACTCCATTGTCAACATTAGACAGATCAACGAGACAGAAAGTTAACAAGGATATCCAGGAATTGAACTCATCTCTGCAGCAAGCAGACCTAATAGACATCTATAGAACTCTCCACCCCAAATCAACAGAATATACATTCTTCTCAGCACCACATCGTACTTATTCCAAAATTGACCACGTAATTGGAAGTAAAGCACTCCTCAGCAAATGTACAAGAACAGAAATTATAACAAACTGTCTCTCAGACCACAGTGCAATCAAACTAGAACTCAGGACTAAGAAACTCAATCAAAACCGCTCAACTACATGGAAACTGAACAACCTGCTCCTGAATGACTACTGGGTACATAACGAAATGAAGGCAGAAATAAAGATGTTCTTTGAAACCAATGAGAACAAAGATACAACATACCAGAATCTCTGGGACACATTTAAAGCAGTGTGTAGAGGGAAATTTATAGCACTAAATGCCCACAAGAGAAAGCAGGAAAGATCTAAAATTGACACTCTAACATCGCAATTAAAAGAACTAGAGAAGCAAGAGCAAACACATTCGAAAGCTAGCAGAAGGCTAGAAATAACTAAGATCAGAGCAGAACTGAAGGAGATAGAGACACAAAAAACCCTCCAAAAAATCAATGAATCCAGGAGTTGGTTTTTTGAAAAGATCAACAAAATTGACAGACCACTAGCAAGACTAATAAAGAAGAAAAGAGAGAAGAATCAAATCGACGCAATTAAAAATGAAAAAGGGGATATCACCACCGACCCCACAGAAATACAAACTACCATCAGAGAATACTATAAACACCTCTACGCAAATAAACTGGAAAATCTAGAAGAAATGGATAATTTCCTGGACACTTACACTCTTCCAAGACTAAACCAGGAAGAAGTTGAATCCCTGAATAGACCAATAGCAGGCTCTGAAATTGAGGCAACAATTAATAGCCTACCAACCAAAAAAAGTCCAGGACCAGATGGATTCACAGCTGAATTCTACCAGAGGTACAAGGAGGAGTTGGTACCATTCCTTCTGAAACTATTCCAATCAATAGAAAAAGAGGGAATCCTCCCTAACTCATTTTATGAGGCCAACATCATCCTGATACCAAAGCCTGGCAGAGATACAACAAAAAAAGAGAATTTTAGACCAATATCCCTGATGAACATCGATGCAAAAATCCTCAATAAAATACTGGCAAACCGGATTCAGCAACACATCAAAAAGCTTATCCACCATGATCAAGTGGGCTTCATCCCTGGGATGCAAGGCTGGTTCAACATTCGCAAATCAATAAACATAATCCAGCATATAAACAGAACCAAAGACAAGAACCACATGATTATTTCAATAGATGCAGAAAAGGCTTTTGACAAAATTCAACAGCCCTTCATGCTAAAAACGCTCAATAAATTCGGTATTGATGGAACGTACCTCAAAATAATAAGAGCTATTTATGACAAACCCACAGCCAATATCATACTGAATGGGCAAAAACTGGAAAAATTCCCTTTGAAAACTGGCACAAGACAGGGATGCCCTCTCTCACCACTCCTATTCAACATAGTGTTGGAAGTTCTGGCTAGGGCAATCAGGCAAGAGAAAGAAATCAAGGGTATTCAGTTAGGAAAAGAAGAAGTCAAATTGTCCCTCTTTGCAGATGACATGATTGTATATTTAGAAAACCCCATTGTCTCAGCCCAAAATCTCCTTAAGCTGATAAGCAACTTCAGCAAAGTCTCAGGATACAAAATTAATGTGCAAAAATCACAAGCATTCTTATACACTAGTAACAGACAAACAGAGAGCCAAATCATGAATGAACTTCCATTCACAATTGCTTCAAAGAGAATCAAATACCTAGGAATCCAACTTACAAGGGATGTAAAGGACCTCTTCAAGGAGAACTACAAACCACTGCTCAGTGAAATAAAAGAGGACACAAACAAATGGAAGAACATACCATGCTCATGGATAGGAAGAATCAATATCGTGAAAATGGCCATACTGCCCAAGGTAATTTATAGATTCAATGCCATCCCCATCAAGCTACCAATGAGTTTCTTCACAGAATTGGAAAAAACTGCTTTCAAGTTCATATGGAACCAAAAAAGAGCCCGCATCTCCAAGACAATCCTAAGTCAAAAGAACAAAGCTGGAGGCATCACGCTACCTGACTTCAAACTATACTACAAGGCTACAGTAACCAAAACAGCATGGTACTGGTACCAAAACAGAGATATAGACCAATGGAACAGAACAGAGTCCTCAGAAATAATACCACACATCTACAGCCATCTGATCTTTGACAAACCTGAGAGAAACAAGAAATGGGGAAAGGATTCCCTATTTAATAAATGGTGCTGGGAAAATTGGCTAGCCATAAGTAGAAAGCTGAAACTGGATCCTTTCCTTACTCCTTATACGAAAATTAATTCAAGATGGATTAGAGACTTAAATGTTAGACCTAATACCATAAAAATCCTAGAGGAAAACCTAGGTAGTACCATTCAGGACATAGGCATGGGCAAAGACTTCATGTCTAAAACACCAAAAGCAACGGCAGCAAAAGCCAAAATTGACAAATGGGATCTCATTAAACTAAAGAGCTTCTGCACAGCAAAAGAAACTACCATCAGAGTGAACAGGCAACCTACAGAATGGGAGAAAATTTTTGCAATCTACTCATCTGACAAAGGGCTAATATCCAGAACCTACAAAGAACTCCAACAAATTTACAAGAAAAAAACAACCCCATCAAAAAGTGGGCAAAGGATATGAATAGACATTTCTCAAAAGAAGACATTCATACAGCCAACAGACACATGAAAAAATGCTCATCATCACTGGCCATCAGAGAAATGCAAATCAAAACCACAATGAGATACCATCTCACACCAGTTAGAATGGCGATCATTCAAAAGTCAGGAAACAACAGGTGCTGGAGAGGATGTGGAGAAATAGGAACACTTTTACACTGTTGGTGGGATTGTAAACTAGTTCAACCATTATGGAAAACAGTATGGCGATTCCTCAGGGATCTAGAACTAGATGTACCATATGACCCAGCCATCCCATTACTGGGTATATACCCAAAGGATTATAAATTATGCTGCTATAAAGACACATGCACACGTATGTTTATTGCAGCTCTATTCACAATAGCAAAGACTTGGAATCAACCCAAATGTCCATCAGTGACAGATTGGATTAAGAAAATGTGGCATATATACACCATGGAATACTATGCAGCCATAAAAAAGGATGAGTTTGTGTCCTTTGTAGGGACATGGATGCAGCTGGAAACCATCATTCTTAGCAAACTATCACAAGAACAGAAAACCAAACACCGCATGTTCTCACTCATAGGTGGGAACTGAACAATGAGATCACTTGGACTCGGGAAGGGGAACATCACACACCGGGGCCTATCATGGGGAGGGGGGCGGGGGGAGGGATTGCATTGGGAGTTATACCTGATGTAAATGACGAGTTGATGGGTGCAGCACACCAACAAGGCACAAGTATACATATGTAACAAACCTGCACGTTATGCACATGTACCCTACAACTTACAGTATAATAATAATAAATAAATTAAAAAAAAAAAAAAAAAAAAAAAGAAAAGTTCCGCTAGCATTTGTTAGGTCATGTCTTGTAATTAATTTCAGATGTGTATATGAACAAGCTTAGCTTGAAATGCTAAGTATATGTATCGACCTCCACTTATGGCCATTCATTGTTAAACTATGAAATTAAAACTCTGTATGGTTGGCCCTCCATATCAGCAAATTCAACCAACCCTAGATTTAATATATTCAGAAAAAAATACAAAACAAAAAATGATAAAATTTTTTAAAGTACAGTATAACTATATAGCATTTACATTATGTTAGGTATTATAAGTAATCTAAAGATGATTTAAAGTATGTAGCAGGTTGGCCAGGCATGGTGGCTCATGCCTGTATAGCACTTTGGGAAGCCGAGGAGGGCGGATCATCTGAGGTTGTGAGTTCGAGACCAGTCTGACCAATATGGAGAAACCCCGTCTCTACTAAAAATTACAAAATTAGCCAGGCGTGGTGGTACATGCCCATAATCCCAGCTACTCGGGAGGCTGAGGCAGGAGAATCGCTTGAACCCAGGAGGTGGAGGTTTCGGTGAGCTGAGAACACGCCATTGCACTCCAGCCAGGGCAACAAGAGCAAAACTCCATCTCAAAAAACAAACAAACAAACAAACAAAAAACCCACAAAGTATATAGCAGGTTGTGCATGTGTTATAGGCAAATAGCACACTATTTTATATAAGGGTCTTGAACATCTGGATTTTGGTACCCGGGGGGTCATGGAACCAATCCCCCATGGATACTAAGGGACCACTATATTTAACTGGTAATCAGAAGATAAAATGGAATAACAAGAAGTGAGCATATTATGGTTATAGTCCTTCACTTATTCACTACTGCATATGTAATACCAGCAGTGAGTGTTATTCACTGGCACCATTAAGAGGTTGGACACTGAACACCATCTCTGGCATGATGTTCATCATCCTCATAAGCTTCTCCATTGTAATGGCCCATCTTTGCTGATACCGGTCAATGTCCACCAGATGTACTTGATCCATTTCAAGTACCAACAGAAATGTTGGTCTGTACAGTCAATGTGTATTAAGTGGAACTCATTGTGATGCTTCTGCATTTACCCTATTGCTTTGGCTTTTATTTGAAGATGCATAATACATAATTTAGGTATGGCATCAGTAATAGAAATGATATTTATAGTTTATATATAATATAACTAATGTCATATGATGTAGTACATACATAACATATATAGATCCTATATAGTTACATAGATATAGAAAACTTTGTTGATCAGGCCTCGTTACATTCTTTTTTCCTTCTTTTTAGGCCATCATGAGCCCCTAAGTACTGACTTACAGAGCTGGGTTAAACTTAACTTAGAACTTAAAGTGATGAGACCTTTACATGGAGGAGAAGTAATTTTCATGTACAATATGGGAAGGTATTCCTTAGGTATGTTACAGGCTCATTTGATTTATGATCCAAAGTATCTGTAATTAATGTTGGGAGTATAGCAAATTGTGATAAATGCCTTTAATTATATATTTTAAAGCCAGCATATGGTCACATGCTTAAATTTAAATATCAGAATTTAAGCAATTTTTGAAATACATGAATGTCTCCTTAGTATACTGATTACAAAGCATTTTTAGCATTTGTCGCTATAGGCTTTTCCTCCCTAGGTTAAAGAATTGGCTTTTCACTAATTAAAACATGTAAATTTTCATTTTAAATAGTTAAAATAAATAATACAAAAATATTATTTGACTATTTAAAAAAAGAACTCATGTGATTAGATTGAGCCCATGCAGATAATCCAGGACAATCCCCCTATTTTAGGGTCTTTAACCTTAATTACATCTGCAAAATCCCTTTTGCCAAGTAATGTAACACATGTACAGGTTCCAGAGACTAGGGTGCAACTATCTTTGGGAAGTCATTCTTTCTACCACAGTATGAAAAAAAAGCAAAGTATTTCATTAATGATAACTATATTGATTACATGTTGAAACAATATTTTTGATATATTAGATTGAATGAAATATATCATTAAAATTAATTTCATCTATTTCTTAGTTTTTGAATAAGTTCCTAGAATATTTAAGATTATATATGTGGCTCACATTTGTGTCTTACACTGTGTTTCTATTGGCCAGCACTTGTCTAACCTAGAGAGAGGTTAAATCCTCTTTACCACTCTCAGAGTTTTTGATATTCGGTCTGTGGACCCAATCCTTCCATGAGAAATGCTTCCCTTACAGTCAGTCGTGGCCTTACACTTTCAGGTCTCTCTTGACTAAACACAGCATTGCACGATACAAAACCCACAATTTTCATACAAGAGATACCCAAATATAGCGATGGAGCAAGGAGATGTGGGTACAGGGGCTCATTTCCTTATAATAAAATGAACCTTGTTCAACTTGATAGCCTTAGTGATTACTGACCTCACTCAATGAGAGCAGAGACTTCTATTCATCTTCTGGTTTCCAATGGTGGCACATAGAAAGACCCTTTTCTTTTATTTTTAAAATGTTTTTGAGATAGCGTCCTGTTCTGTTGCCCAGGCTGGAGTGTGGCACAATCATAGCACACTGCAGCTTTGACCTCCTGGGCTCAAGCAATCCTCCCGCCTCACCCTCCTGAGTAGCTGGGACTACAGGCATGTGACACCAAGCCCATATCTATTTTTTAATTTTTTGTAGAGATGGGGTCCCTCTATGCTGCCCAGGCTGGCCTCATACTCCTGGACTCAAGCAGTCCTTCTGCCTCAGCCTCCGAAGGTTCTGGGATTACAAGTGTGAGCCACTGTGCCTGGACTGAAGGGCCCTTTCAATGAATGTATTTACTAAACCAATTGAAAGTCAGCAATTGACTGGTTGAAAGAGAAAAAGATAGACTTTGGAAAGTAACTCAGCTACCCTCAATTTCTTCATAAGGACAAACATTTCTATATTTTACTGAGAGGGCAGCCTCCGTTTGAAGCTGTAAAGTAAATAATTTTTTTATATTTTGGAGACAGACTCTTGCTCTATTGCTCAGGCTGCAGTGCAGTGGTGCAACCATGGATGACTGTAACCTCAAACTCCTGGGCTCAAGGGATCCTCCTGGCTCAGCCTCCAGAGTAGGTGGGACTATAGGCATACACTACCCTGCTCGGCTAATTTTTTTTTTTTTTTCTAACTTTTTGTGGAGAAGGGGTCTCGTTATGTTGCCCAGGCTGATCTCAAACTCTTGGCCTCAAGTGATCCTCCTACCTTCTCCTCCCAAAGTGCTGGGATTGTAGACATAAGCTAGCATGACTGGCCTAAATAATATTTAGTAGTTGCATCTTTATGAGACAAGAGAGTATGCTGATGTTCAGGAAAAAAATACATTCTTTACCAAATGAACACTCTAATTAACCAAATGTTTTCATTGCTGTGTACTTTATTTGGCATAGATGACTAAGCCAAACCAATAAATCTGTGACTGTTTTCAAAACGGTATTTCAAATAGATTTTTTGGGTGTACCATTTTGTCTGGGGTTTAGTTTTATTTGTTTAATTTACCACAATACCAAAATGTTTCTTAAAATGTTAGACCACACCCACCCACCTCTACATTTCACCTAGCAGAAAATCCAGGTCATCTGTAGAAGTTGAAAAGCAACACGAAAAATCTCATGCACCTTCATCTAGTCCTCAAACCCTGGGCAAGGTAAAAGCTCTTTCCAGAGCATTGCATCCCAGTTTTTGGAACCGTACCCGTTCCCAGCCCCAGGTGTGACCCTGTAGCAGGTAGGCAAAATTACTGTGACAATCTCACAATCCATCAGCTACAGAGCAAAGCATCCTCTGAGGAGAAGTTAGGATTGCTGAGAAAGCACAGGCTGCTGAGCGTTCCTCTCCTGCCAGACATAAACCTGATGCAAGACAGAATTATGAGAAACCAGATTCAGCTCACCCATCCTCCTTCTCAGTCATCTTCCAGGTACAAAAGACAGACTGAATACCAATAAAAAGATAATATAAATAAACCTTTTAAATAAAGTTTACTAATTGAAAGGACTAATATAGATGGAGTGATGCATTCTTCAGAATCTATTGTCATGCCTTTGTGGACTTTATTGCGTATCAGCATTTTTCGCCTCAAGAAATAAACAGAACAGCAACATTTGTTCAGGAAAAAAACAAATCGTGTTTCTTCCTTTCTTATTACTTTTATTGTTGAGGTTTCTTTTAGACTATAATGTGGCATTGCGATTTTGAGATGGGAAAAAAAAATTCTCTTGTCTTTCAAACATAGGAATGTGATTGTATGCTATTGTTGCCAACAATGAGCTAAAGAGGTTAATGGATCACATATCTGGCAAACAGCCATCTTTCCTCCTGCTCAATATATTACACAGTATACATTTTGTTGTTGCTGCTGAGCATATGATTTTGTCTGAGTAGTTGGTAAAGAAGTTTAGACTTAACTGGTCTCTTTCTAAAACTCAGCAGCTTTGCCATTCAGGCTATATCCTGAGATTTGAAAAGTGCAGTTTGGGTTCTTAGCTCATGACCTTTTGAGGTGATGGTGAGAGTGGTGGGAGGAAGGAGGTGGGGCGGGCTGTTGAATGCGAATCTAGAAATATTGTGCCTTGTAAATTGCATCCGACCTTTCATTTTCAGATTGCCTAAATTAACAGAGTGAAATTACCATAATAAAAAGGAATGGGTACTGGAGAAATTCTTTCTAGTGTTGTTGCCCAGACTCCTTCCAAAGACCTCTAATTAAATGGACTAACTCTCCACTGACCTCAGGTTGACACAAATTTGCATTCTGCGACTGTCATCTGAAAACAGACAAGCCGTCATAAGCAACAATGCTGTGATTTCTTGCCTAAAGGACTTTCCTGTGTACTGTATTTGTACTATGGAATGTAAGCAAGAGACTTAATGCCTCTACAGAGAAAAGGGGAGGAAAGATTTTCATTTTTTATGGAACCCCAGTGGGAAAAAGTTTATCAATGAGAAATACAGTGTTCTGGGTAATTTTGGTTGGGTAGGGATATATGTTGAGGGAGGGGACTAGAATTGAAAGAGAGGAAGCAACACATCAGTCTCCTTGGAGCAATAGGGTACTTTCAATACGGTAAAGAGCACAGTAATTAGTAGGTAGAATCAGCTCCTGGCCTGTTGTTTTGCTGGGGGCAAAGGCTTGGGGGAACACAGACTAAATTGGGAAGGCTAGTTTGCCTCTTGGTTTCTGGACTTGGGACCTGAAAGAAGGCTGAGTACTGAGCTCCGCTTCCCAGCTAGGCGGTGATCGCCCCCTGTGACTCCGGATGCACACAGCAGCCCCAAGCAAGCCGCAGCCGCCGCCCGACCCCCTCACTGCCTCCGGCTCTCCCGCCTGGCACTCTGGAGCCACACACACCAGCTTCCTGGACACCTGTGTGCCCCAAGCTCTGAGTTTAGCCCCCTACCCCCCACCCCAGAGAGACCGGTCTCAGCGCCTCAGCGATTGGGTCCCTCCGACCCCTGTGTCCCCGAGTTCTGCCACCCTGGTCACTTCCGCAGGTTCCCCAAGCTGTGACCTCAGTCCAACTGAGAGCCCCGCGCGCCCACTCGGCCGCCCCACTGCGCTGTTCGCCCGCGGTTCCGGCTCCTGGGTGGGACGTGCAGTGGCTCAGCAGCAGGACCTCCGCCTCCGGGTAAATCCTCCTCCTCCCCTTTCTCCGCCTAAGGCCCTGCCCTCCCCCTGCAGCAAGCCGCTCCGGTGCGTGCGCCCATCTCTCCGCCAAAGACACCTGCGCTTCCTTCCCCACCCTCCTCCTCCTCCCTTTCGCTGCGGTTTCTCCGCTGCCTTCGGGAGCTCGGGAGCGGCAGCTGGAGGAGGAGCAGGGGGAGGAGGGGAAGGCGAGGAGTAGGGGCGGGGTGGGTGGGGAGAGAGCCGGGAGGGTGTGGACTGGCAGCCACTCTGCAGCTGGTCGCCGGGGACCCGGTCCCTCCTGCGCGCCCAAGTGATGGAGGGGAAGAGATTCGCTTAGACACACACACGCGCACACAGCTGGGCACGTCTCCGGGAGGCAGCTGCCGGCTCGGGCGCGCTGGGGGCCGGGCGGCGGCCGTGACAGCGCCAGCCGCGGGGAGCGGGGCGCCCTCACAGCTTGGCACCGGAGGCTCGAGGACGCAGGAAGGGAAGATCCCAGCCACACTGACTGTTGCTCTTTTGGGCGGATTGGGAGGGAGCGGGCTGCCCGAGGAGCTGTCACCGAGGACGCCCGAAGTCTCGCCTTCTGCGCGCAGGGTCCGGGGCTGCGCCGCTGCCCTCGTGGGGCAAGGAGGATGCGCACCTCTTCCCGCAGAGCGGCTGCGGTCTCCGGCACTGCGCGGACTCCGGCTACTGCGGCCGCCAGTGCCGTGCCCGCGCCACGGGAGCGCGCCCTGCCGCACCTGGTTCCAGCCTCTCGGGGAAGTGCGGGAAACGCGCCCTAAACTCCACTACTTCTCGCCCGCCTGCCCCCCCCGCCCGGCTCCCCGCCCCGGACCTCGCAGCCGCCGCCGCCGCCGCCTGTGTGTGGGGCCCGCCCGCCTCTTACTCACACGCGCCACGCACAGCCCTGTTCGTTTGCTCCGATTCACGCCGATTCGCTCTCTGCCGAACCTAGCCTGGGCATCCGAAACTACTGGACCAACTGCCGCCTGGACCGCACGAGCGACCTGGTGCCCCCACGCGACCCGCCGCCGGCCCCCGCGCCCTGGGGCTCCTGCCCGCGCCGCCACCGCCGGGGACCACGGTGAGCAAGGCGCGCTGCCCGCCTCGCGCGGGGGAGGGGCTTTGAGACCTCTAGATTTGGGGGGAAATGAGAAGGGGCAAATCGCCAAAGGGAGGCATCCGGGTGATGCCAGCAAAAAAGCACTTTGTGGGGTGCGGTTCTCCTGGGCGCTGCCTGGGGAAGACTTTTGAGAGGTTTGCTTAGGACCAGAGGTTAAACTAGTGCGAGATGAGAAAAGGCGGGGGCAATTCCTGGGGTAAAATTAGACAGAAGGTGTCAGTCAGCCCGCCTGTTTGTTTCTCTCTCAGTCTCTCCCAGAGCGCTGGGTAGCGCTCTCTTTGAGGGAGAAAGGGAACACGCTTTTACTGCGCTCGCCAGAGTTTGGGGGTTCGTGTTCGGTCACTTCTGGGGTGGCTGTGGAGCTGTTTGGAGCTCGAGGGCAGCTTTGGGACAGTGGGGGCCTGCGAGGCCCGAGCAGAGGACAGACAGAGGGCAGTCAAAGAGCAGGCAAAGGCTAAGTTAACATGTGGGTGGGGTGTTTTCTCTTCCCAGCTGGCCGCTCCCACACCCCTCACAGCCCCACTTTATGCATCTCTTCCCACCCATTGCCACCCAACAACACACACACACACACACACACACACACGGGATGGATGCAGTCGAAGGGTGGTCATACTGTTACTACTAACAAGTCTGAGAGGTCGCTGTCGCTACTCACTGGGGCGCTGAGAATCCTGCTCCTGTTACTTGGGCGACCACCTTGGTTTAGGGCAACCTGCAAGGAGCGTCCAGCTTAAGGCAGATGTCTTTACCTGAAGGTTCCAAGTGCACAGCAAACAAACCTCTACCACAACTCCGGAGTCACTTCACCTTGGTGGGTTTCCTCTGCTCTCCCGCTTCCCTACTCCAGTGCTTCAGGGCACCCACCCAAAGGAGCTGATGCTCAGATCCCTGGTCTAACCTGTCTTCACCCGGTGGTTCTCTCTCTCTCTCTCTCTCTCTCTGTCTCTCTCTGTTCCTCCCTCCCTCCCTCCCCTCTTTCCCCCTCTCCTCTCTGTCTCCGAATACCAGTGTCTTCGTAGAAAACATTGGGGAAAGATTTAATATTTGCAAAGTGCTTTATGTCATATTACTCCGTGGATACATTTAATTGCACCGTAACTCTTCTCTGATTTATGTAAACTTGGCCTGATAAATAGCATGCAGGGTCGGTTTGAGTGGGAGCGAAAGTGGGTGGGTGGGCCTCCTTTCTGTGCTAGTGCTCCTTCCTAAACTGATTTGCTAGAAGTAATAAACAGCTGGTGCTTCTCAAAGGTTTTACTTAGTAGTTTCTACATATTTCAGAGCTTTAGACAAATTACACATTATAATTTATTCCAAATATATTAAGCTTCTTTTCAAAGAAAAAGTTGAAGATAATAAAAGGGGATTACAAATTTGAATATCAAAAATGATTATTTTTTTTTAAAAAGGTTTTATTGCTGTCAATTATGTTGAAACAGATTTTTGTTGTTGTCATCGTTACCTTGGGGTTTCCTCCTAGTGACGTTTTTAAAGAAATGGAAACAATACTACTTACCTTCCTCTCTCTGTTTGGTCACTGCTCAAAGTAACTGAATGAGCATCAGGGCAGGCTTCTTAACTTCAGGAATATGAAGTTATTCACCAGTGAACTGATGGAGATACAAGAAGATATTACAAGACACACAGCAATAGGAAGGAAACTGTTGCTTAAATGTAACCACCTCCAGTGTTTTCACAGTGAAAAAGAAAACTGCTTTGACCTCTCCCAAGCTACTCTGGCCTTTTAGAAACACTCTTTTCTCAATTAACAAAACATATAGAAATTATAGAAACAACATTACTTGAGAAAAATATTTTCAAATAGGTACATAAGCAGATTACATGGGAAATTATGAGCACAATATTCATGGAGTATTACAGCAAGTACTGCGATCCTGGTTTCTAGGTTAAGCCAGAGCTCATGCTTAAATTTTAATATTTGAAGTTGCTCCCTTTGACATCTTTGTGAGGAGGTGTTGCCCAGTGTTTTCATTTTGCTTTTATCATTGTCCTCACCATTTTTGCCGGCATACACAGATGTTTTTGAATGAATAACCTTCTTACTCACTGAATTTTCACTCATTCAAAAAGTATTTATTGAGCACATGAACACACACAATATGCAAAGCTGAGCTGGGGTGTTATTTTAAACAAAAAGAGAGGATTTCTGGTAGAAACAGGATGCTTACTCCTACACAGTGTAAATAGAACTGTAGAGCAGTGGCTTACTTAGGGAAGCAGCATCTTGCCCAGAGTAGGTGGTCAACAAAGAGCTGTTGACTCAGAAATCACATAAGATATTAACTAGCCAACTTTGTTTCCATCCTAAATTCTACAATTATCCTTAACCCACCATGTCATTAAGATGTGACTCAACTTCAGAGAACTGATGTTGACTCTAATCTCCTCGCTCTGTGTCTGAATACTTTAGAGTAATATAACTATCTGTGCACTGTATGATTTCTAGCTCTGGCTTTCTGTGTGTGATTTCTATGGAGTAATGCCAGCTCTGAATTTGTCATTAGTATTCATTTATGAGTAAATGCAAATGTTCTTGTTGCACTGAAAAAGTGAATTCGCATTCATAGAACTCAAGAAATATTTTGCTCCTAAAACTTACCGTCTCTTTATTTTTATAATCTCAGAAACAGTAACATTTTTTAAAAAAGCAATTATATATAAATGAACAACTTAACAAAAGTAGTTATTTAGGATTTTTTAGAGAAGGGGAAATGTCTTATGGAAATTTTAGTTGAAGTGGATTTTCTTTGATGCTCTTGACATGTCTAGAAGGATGGTCTATTTATTGTAGGCTCCCTCATTCATGAATAAAATTATTCTCAAGGTAACTTCCTAGTAGAAGAGGCTAGTGGAGGAGAGAATGCTTACTATAAATGATTCCAATTTGAGAATAGAGTATGAACAGTAACACTAGAGTTGTGTCATTGAAATTATGTGAATATTTCTATATTTCATTGGTTTTTATATGAATGAATTTTTTGAATTTCTCAATACTTTATCCCAATATTTTCATATTCTGAGATCATTGCAATTAAGTGAAGAATTATTATTTGGTAATGGAATAGTAGTTTATTTTAAGTACAGCTGAATAGCTTGAAAGAGAGAACAAGTCAAATTAAGGAAATTGTTTAAACCATAGATTTAAAATCATTTAAGTCCTTTCCATTTTTTGGTAAGGGGAGCTCAAAACAGAAGTACCTAAACTTTTCATTGTAAATTAAACTGTTACCATTTAGAAAAATCCTGTATTTTAGGTTTTCTGTGAATTCAATATTGTTTCAAGTTAGCAAAAATGTAACCTGGTATATATTTTCTGGTATCTAATTTAATTATTGACAATTTTTGCTTCCTCTGGAATCAATGTTTGTTTCTGAGTTGTAATGTTATCTTAACCTTTAGGCACAAGTGCAATTAAAGCAAGATATTAATAACTTCATTTA
This sequence comes from Theropithecus gelada, assembly GCF_003255815.1. Lineage (NCBI taxonomy): Eukaryota > Metazoa > Chordata > Mammalia > Primates > Cercopithecidae > Theropithecus > Theropithecus gelada. The sequence goes on along the minus strand of NC_037671.1, from coordinate 138,965,045 downwards.
GAAATCACCAATCTAAGTAAAAAACATTTCAGAGTAGCTAACCCTTATCAAAAGTAGAGTAAAAGATTGTATCTGAAAATTCATATAATGTACATAGGATAAATGAACCTCTCTAAATCTCATATGGAAGTTCCATTAGAGTGTCTTACTATTAATTAACATTGGTACAATAGACTATTTTTCTTCTTCTTGAAGTTTTATGAGGGAAAGCTGTGTCCATATTAAGAAATAGTTGAGGCCGGGCGCGGTGGCTCAAGCCTGTAATCCCAGCACTTTGGGAGGCCGAGACGGGCGGATCACGAGGTCAGGAGATCGAGACCATCCTGGCTAACACGGTGAAACCCCGTCTCTATTAAGAAATACAAAAAACTAGCCGGGCGAGGTGGCGGGCGCCTGTAGTCCCAGCTACTCGGGAGGCTGAGGCCGGAGAATGGCGTGAACCCGGGAGGCGGAGCTTGCAGTGAGCTGAGATCTGGCCACTGCACTCCAGCCTGGGCGACAGAGCGAGACTCCGTCTCAAAAAAAAAAAAAAAGAAAAAAAAAAGAAATAGTTGAAGAGTTTCTTTGACTTTAGACCACTTTACCTACTTGACTCTGCATGGGGAAGGTAAATTTTATGTGTATATACACAAATGTGTATGTATACATATATACATATGTGTATATATACACACACATACACATATACACATGTATACATATATAGTATATAGTTATGTTTCTGTTAATGTAGATATCTGTTTTTTAATAACCTTGTACAATAGGAATAGAATCCCTTTGTGCCATATGTGGTTTGTGAAGTCAGCATCACTTTGAGAATGATATTCATAAATGCTCTATTAGTTTGATATTGAAAATATGGGGTATGATACATTCTTTGAACAATTTATTTAAGAAACACTTGTAATAAATTTTAGTATGTGCCTGACAATGTCCAAAGAGCTCTACTCATATTAACTCATTTAATTCTGGTAGCTTTCCTGTCATTTCCCATTTTACAGAGGGAAAATAAGTAGGTACAGCTACTATTATTATTTTATTTTTCTTTGATGTTATCATTTTTACTGCCATTTAGGAGATGAGGAAGGTGAGGGTTTATAAACCTAAATAAATGACTCAAGCTCCGCAGCTACTGTATGGCAGAACTGGCGTTTGAGTCTGGGCAGTCTACTCTGCTCTTGAATATATATTTTTTTAAGTTTACTTAAATAGAGGGCCTAGTGGGGAGCAAGTTAGGTTGTAAAGCAAATAGATTCTAGCAACTGAGATTTATGATAATTTTCAACTTCTAGTGAATTCTTCTGAAATTCATAAGGAAGGCGATTGTAATGAAGCCGTGACATAACCTGAACCACAGCAGTCCTTGAGCATAGTGCTCTAACTTAATGTAGTTTTTAATGGACTCAATAATTTTCAAAGGTTCAGCTACTTTTAAATTAGGTAACTTTAAGAACCGATGCCATATTTAAGTAGTTTTAATAGCTCAGAGAATCTGATACTGAATGTTTTATGCTTCCCATGATATCCTTATAATGTGAACCTCTTGCACAGAGGTCAATGTTGTGTTACTACAGTGTATGGTACTTGCCAAAGGAATCTTGAGTTTTATAGAAGGTGTGAAGTGAGAAGACTTATTCTGCTCAGACTCGGGTACACACAGTTGGCATCCCATTAATATTTACTGCATGTACTGAAGCAGGGCATTCCACATGTTGCTACTCCAGAGGTTAAAAAAAAGCTTCAAGTGTCCTTATAATGGCACAGTTTTAAGATGTGATTTAATACTGAATAGACATTTTATTTTGTCATGATGATCTCAGGACATTACTATCTATGAAACCTTGTGGAATAATAACTTTTATGAGATGGAATGGCCTGAGATAGAAAGGAGAAGGATGGTGTAAGAATTGTGAAATAATAAACCAGTTTAAATGTTTAAGTTTAGAAGTAGACAAAAGGAAGAATGCCTGTAATTGTACTTTTTATTTTAAAAAGGCATACAAGGCATAATTAACATGAAGTAACAGAATCTTTAAACTGCTAATGAGGTACCACAACTGTTCTATCATAAATATTAACAATCTTACTATTTGAGTATAGTTTGGGGAACTATTCAAGAACATATTAAAATGTCACTGTAATGCTCTCTGCCATAGCTAACTAACTCAAGTCAATGAAAAAAATCACAATAATTCTGAACATGCCTCAACATAAATAAAGTATTTATTGGAGTGTAAGTACTGTAGTCAGACAGAGTTGGCTGAATTAAAATCCCTGCTTTACTGCTTATTAGCTACGCTGTCTTGGGCAAATTACTTCTCTCTTCTAATTCTTAGTAATTTAATTAATTAATTATTATTGCTATTTATTTATTTATTTATTTTTTGAGTTGGAATCATGCTGTGTTACCTATGCTGGAGTGCAGAGGCACAATCTTGGCTCGCTGCAACCTCCACCTCTTGGATTCAAGTGATTTCGTGCCTCAGCCTCCTGAGCAGCTGGGACTACAGGCATGCGCCACCATGCCCAGCTAATTTTTGTATTTTTAGTAGACACAGGTTTTCACCATGTCAGCCAGACTGGTCTGAACTCCTGGCCTGAAGTGATCCGCTCACCTCGGCCTCCCAAAATGCTGGGATTACAGGCATGAGCCACTGCACCTGGCCAAATTCTTAGTAATATTATCTGTTATATGGTAATGGAAATACCACTTCATTGATATCCATATGATAGCTGATAGCCTATGTAAAATACCTAGCATTGAGTGTCATACATAGTAAAAGTTCAGGAAGTAGTAATTGATACTTCCGTTATCACCACCATCTTTAACGTCAACATACCATCATCACAGATGGTTAAACATAATGGGCACAACATGCTCATTATGTATATTTGAATACATTGTTCTCCATTATAAAGCATGGGTTCTCTTACTCTTGAGGGAATTGTATGAAGAAAGAACTATGTGTTTTAAGACTTAAGCTTAATTAAAGTAATACCAGATTTAAAGGCTTATGCTGAACACAGAAATTAAGAGGAGGCTTTTGGGGCCAGGCGCAGTGGCTCACGCCTGTAATCCCAGCACTTTGGAAGGCCGAGGCAGGAAGATCACGAGGTCAAGAGATCGAGACCATTCTGGCCAACATGGAGAAACCCTGTCTCTACTAAAAATACAAAAATTAGCTGGGCGTGGCAGTGCACGCCTGTAGTCCCAGCTGCTCTGGAGGCTGAGGCAGGAGAATCACTTGAACCCGGGAAGCGGAGGTTGCAGTGAGCCGAGATTGCACCACTGCACTCCAGCCTGGCAACAGAGTGAGATTCCGTCTAATTATAAAAAAAAAAAAAGAAAGAAAAAGAAAATTAAAAAAGAGGAGGCTTTTGGGACAGCAAATTCACTGTTCTTTCTTACAAGGCCTCGCTTTATAAGTTCACATGATTTTTTGGAATGTGTATCCTCTTATCCAGATGTAGTAAATGGAAAAGAACGAAAGTTTTTGCTAAAGGAATTGAAGTATTTATATTTGTCTTTATATCTGATATGAGTTGAAAACCTTAGGTCACACAGAAATTTCTTCCTGACATTTTTATATGTCATACCTTATAGAACTCATTGTATAAAGGGAAAAGCTATTTCCTAACTCTGGTCACTAAATGTGAATAACTTGACTTAAAAGGTTAAGTTTAATTTTATTCTTAGATTTTTTTTTTTTTTTTTTTTTTTTTTTTTTGCCACTCATTTAATTCGGTAGTTGATATTTACTATGTACCAAGCAGTGTAGGTCTTTATATATTTTGCCATTACAAAGCATTCATTGGGACATATGCCGTTAGTATTTCCATTTCACAGATGAGGAAATTGAGGCCCAGGAAGGACCCAGAGCTAAAGGAGTGGAGCCATGATCCTCACCCACACCATCTGTCTCTGAAGTCCACATTTAACCTGCACACTAACGGGCTTCTTAGTTGCAGTTAGCCCCCAGGTATTTTCTGTGGATTTCTGGTCCTTAAAACCCATGCCTCCCTACTTTCCTGTATCTTCCTTGCAACAAACAAAAGAGAAATTTAATTTCAATAAGGCTCAATTTCTTGACTTTGTCATGTCGTACTTTTCATATGTATATGCAATGGCCACTAGAACAAAGAATTAGATAACATTAATTTTTAGCAAACAATTGAATTGATCTTAAAATAGATTTAAGTAAGTCTGCCAAAATCCTTCTAAATACAGTCATGTGTCGCTTGACAATGGAGATACATTCGGGATACGCATTGTTAGGCGATTTTGTCATTGTGTAAACATTACAAAGTGTACTTATACAAACCTGGATGGTATAGCCTAGTATACACTTAGAGTATATGATATAGCCCATCATCTCTAGGCTTCAAACCAGTATAGCATGTGACTGTACTGAATACTGTAAGCAGTCATAATACAATGGTAAGGATTTGTGTATCTAAACATAGAAAATGTACAGTAAAAACATAATAGTGTAATCTAATGAGACCACTGTTGTTTATGCGGTCTATCATTGGCCGAAACGATGTTATGCAGTACATGACTGCAGTCGCATTCACACTCTGTATGCAGTAGTGGGAACTGACATTCTATGCAAATGGAATGTACTCATCTGGTGAGATAGCTGTGTGTGACCTAAAGTTCCTATCTGGCTCACTCTTTCTGAGCTGAATGCAACAATATAGGATGAGAGGGCACTGGAAAAGAGCCTTCTTCCCAGGAACGCAGCATGGAGAAGTGGAAAAGCTTACTATGGGGAACTCCAGGGTTCCTGCGGATCTGAAAGGTCCCCTCGCACCCCTGAAAACGTCCAGAAAAGGCTCAAGGGCTGTTGTCTTGCTCACCTGACTTGAGTGCTTCTCAAGGACAGGGATTGTATTCTTTTCATTCCTATTTCCGTGGTACTTGGCACACGGTTGAATGGGGCAGACACAGAGCTCCTTGGTGTGGGTACTCAGAACTTCAGAAGCAGAGAGATGAGGCACCCAGACAGGAGGACATGGGGAAATTGGGCAGAGGCAGAGCACAAGATACAAGGGTGTATGAGGGACTGATGGGCTTGCAGATGCATGGGTAGCTGAAAGATACTTCTTTCCATTTTATTTTTGCTTAACTATGGTTCTATTCCTCTGTTTCCAAATCTAGACTAGATGTGTGATACCAACTTAGCTCTGATATCTGACTCTTCAAAGTGAAGAACATTATTCTCATTGTCCTGATAGATGTGCCTGGCACATCATAAAATCTTTAAAAATATTAGCCATGATACGTGAACCCTGGAGGTGGAGCTTGCAGTGAGCAGAGATCGTGCCACCGCACTCCAGCCTAGGGGACAGAGCAAGACTCTGTCTCAAAAAAAAAAAAAAAATAAATATATATATATATATATATGCCATAATATTATTTTCAGATTTTTCTATGAATATAATTTTTTTTTCTTAATCGGTTGTTTATCTTATCTTCATATCCTGTCTACTCTGAAATGGATTGCCAGTGAGTTAACGGTTATTTATAGCAGCATTTACTTTGGGAGTTTCTGAATTCCACAAATATTAGCATTCTTTAAATAACGGCTTCCAACTCTATACTACCAACAAAAAGATCAAGTGCTTCAAAATTTTTATACACCATTACTTTCTTAAGGTTAGCTCTTCTCAAATACTTTATGTTATTTTGCTCTTCTGTGTTGGCAGTATCATCTGCCCAGACATCCAAGAAAAGTGAGAAACTAAGAATAGTTTGTCACAAAGATCATAGTAGGAACAGAGGTACCTCAAGATCATCTCCACCCACTTGTCGTCTGTCACCAAGATGTGACAATCCTGCTTCATGAACACTACCTATCTCACCAGCCCTAGTGCTATTCCTTAAGTTCAGGCTATTGGAACTTCTCACCTGAATCATAGTAGGCTCCTAGTAAGCCTTGGATCTCCATCCTCTTCAATGCTTGAATTTTTTCTGACTACAAACCTGGTCATGCAGTTCCCTTGTTTACTAACCTGCAACATCAGCTTACCTTCAGGGTAAGTTCAAACCAGCTCAACCTACAAAACCCTTACTATTCCAGTGGACCAGCCTAAGACTCAACTTCTGTCACTCCTCTGAAAGGTCCTTACAATTGGGTGACTCCAGGGAAGGAATGGACCATGCTCCTTCATACTTCATTCCTTTCTACATGCTGGTCCCTCTCCCTAAGGGTTCTCTGCTTGTCTAACCTCTTATCTTCCACATTGCCTCTCTTTGTTCTCTTGCCCCTTTTCTCTGTAGCCCACCCACCTCCACCCAAGCCAGGATGGGCTATCTTTATGCTCCTCTGTTTGGTAGTACAGATCATACTCTACTGAGTTAATGTTATTCCCCTGTCACACACAGACACAGACACACACTCTCTCCCCACCCCCAACAGTACCTACATCTCCAGTGCCTAGCATAGTGTCTGGGTTATATAGGAAGCACTAAATACATTTTGATAGGAGAAATAATCATCTTATCTCTCCCTGTGTCTGACATTTTTATGCCTTTCTTACTCGCTGACTGACTTATTTCAGTATACATTGAACAGGTACTGTGTGTCAGGCAGTGTGCTGGATCTGAGAATATGATGACTTTATTAGTCATTATATTACAAGTTCTCAAAGAACTTCTAAATCCAAGGGCAACTCAACTCTCAATGAAACAAACAAACAAACAGTATGGAGTGTGCTAGATGATGGAGAAGACACACAGTGAGAGCACAATGTAACAAAGTGGGAACCATGTGCCTGGTGGGGCAGGGAAAACTCCACCCCTCCGGTGTGCCCTAACCCCCTACATACCTATTTTTCCTCATCTCTAGTGTTCTAAGTGCCTAGAAGTAAGCACTCATCTATCAATACGATTATAATAATTTTTAAGAGACAATTTAGGGCTCCATTTCTCTAATAATCGTCTATAATTAGACCATTTTTATTTTTATTTTCTACTTGCAGACCAAGAAAGCTTCAAAACGTTCCATAACAGTCCATAAGCTCATTTTTGAGGTTTTCTTGTATTTAAATTCTTTTGAATATATCTAATAATCATATTATTTAAGTTCATTTTTCTCTATAAAGCAAGGGACTTATATTTAACCAATTATTAGTATCCACTTAATGAGATATAAAAATCTGAGTTCTCTTTTAAGAATGGAAATAAGTGTGAGATTGAATTATTTTACCATGACCAAAATGGAAAACTTAATAAGATCAAAAGATTAGCTAACGACGTATGGTAATCGCACTACAGATGTCTCTCTACTACTAAATAAATGGCAATGACCTGTTGATTAATACATTTAATGGCAAACATTTGGAAGCAAGTCTTTTTTTAGATGTGCATGGTCATCCCTGGTAAGTAATTGTATATGCAAGTAAAATAAGAAATTAGTTTCAAAAAAAAAAAAAACGTAAATGAATATTACCTTCAAAACTATACAACATATAATACACTATTCTCTAAAGACATTGACACATTTAATTTACTGAATAAACTAGACCATTTTAGGTGACTTCTTGTATATTATTCCTGAAATTAAAAACAAAGTAATAATTAAATATTATATTGTTTGCTTTCCTCTAAAGTACATAAAAACATTTTAATTAATATTCCCTAATTAAGTGGATGTTGTATTTCCATTTCCTGTCTTAAAGTGAGAGAAAATCATGAGCAATTAAAAAGTAGAAGCAAATTAATTCTATCTGCTTTTAGTTATAAATTTACTTTGAAATTCTTAAACTATTTTGAAGATGTAACTGTATCCTGTTTTAAAAGGCACCTTAACTTCTTTCTCTGACTTTAGTAGCTTTCTGATTACCAATAATTCCATTGCCCTAAGACAGGGCCTAGTTTTATTATCTTGCAACCACGAAGTTTTCTGTGACTTAATTTTATCACAATAACAATCAGCTATTCTTGGTCTGTAGGCAGTTCCCTAGGTACTTTTAATATTCCAAAATATTGAAATGTTGGAAAGCTGAACAAGACTTACATGTGTTGTAAGTAGCTGAACACAGGACTTACAATCCATACTGGGGGACTTTTGAAATTAAAAGGGGATGTATTAATAATGATGCTGAGAAAAATGTTATGAAGTCCTAAATGTGGTTAATGCAGTGCTTGCTGCCTTCCTGGGCCAGTGGTTTACTATTTGGGAAGATCACTTCTATCAGCCTGTCTTTTCTTCCCCAACACAAGGCTGGGGCAGACATTCTGGTAATGACTCATGTTGCAGTCTTTGTTTCACCCAGGACTCCCTAGATACCTACAGTAGGCTTGAGGAGAAAGACTTCATTGTTTCAGAGAGAACCAAGTGGGGTCTTAGCTCCCCAAGTTAGAAAAAAGGGAGACTGATGTATAAAGGGAGTATAGTGCAGAAAAGGAAAATAGGGACCTCTGTGAGTGTGGAGCTGGGTGGAACCTGTGGATGCCCATGTGAGGAAATATGGTCCATGTTCTCCCCACTGTAACCATCACTAAACCAGAGGGTTGGAAGCATATCTTTGACCTTGCTGCCTAAACACTTGCCCTGAAGCATCCCCCACTCACTTCATCTAGCTGGAGTGGCTAGCAGGAAACATGACAGTAACTCAATATCATAATAGCTCAAAAATCATTGCTCAAACATTCAGCAGCTATTCACCAAGCAACTACTATACTCTAAGAACTTCATTTGCTGATACAAAAGACCGTTCAGCATATTACAGGCCATTTAGGAATGCATTGGAGGAGGCGGTAGGACCCATAAAAGTAAAAAAACTTTCAGAATTCCCACCGTTCTCCATGTTTATTTTCTTGGTTTGTCCCTTTCAATAAACCCTACTTTTCGAAGGTGTCTATTTAGTGTGTTCTTTCTTTAGAGATGCTGATCACTTGGAAATTTAAATATTTTTAAAAGAAACATCCAGAATCATCTAAATTTTCTCAGGAAAGGAAGTGAGAATGTATGTCATGGAAATGGGGACATTTATACCACTCCCACTGGATTGTGCATCTCTTACCCAAGAAGGAGTACCAGGAAGAAGAATGCAAGTGTGTGTCTTTTGCCGACTGTATTTCAAACATACATTTAAGTAGTTCTACTTTTTGTCATTATTCCCATCTGAAAACTTTCTTTCTTCCTGGGACAAAAAAACTCAAATTATTAATTCTATTTAAATAATGTGCTGTATTCAGAAGAGTAGCTGCCAAATTTGTTGAGACCTATAACAAGATAATTAATTATCTAGCACACAAGGACTATTGGAGTGTTGGATATAAACCAGATGGTGGAAGAAGAAGGATGAGGCAGTCAGGATGCTCTGAGGGTGTGATAAGTCTTTCAGCCTCAGTGGGGTAAAAGCTACTTGTGCGCCAAACCTCCTTCATACTTCCTGCTGCACTTACATTGTTTTGGTTGATCCTTCCATCACCCCATCACTTTACTCCTTGAGATTCCAGCTTCCCTTTCCCACTGCCACTATATTCATTTTAAATGTCAAGAGAAGTTAGAGAAGTTAGGGGGGGAGGTGAGGGCAAAAGTCTATTCCCCTTGGACCTAGAACTCAGTGCCAGCATCTGTGGCAGCCCCAATATCAATCCCGTGGAGCAAAGCAGACTGCAGTATCCTTGTCCTGACATTGCTTTTAGTCATGCAGATGTAGACTATTACAGAGTTTTAGGTTCATACCAGAATCAGTTAGATAAATTAATATCACATGCAAACACCATGATTTCTTTTGATTTGCAAATTTCAAAGTCTTAAACTGAAATCTAAACATTTTCCCAGAGAAAATCTGGTTGAATATCAGTGTAAAAGGTTATACAAGGAATGGTTACTACTCCCCACTTCAAAGTGATTCTCCTCTATGTCTAATCAAATTTGCCAGCAATTAGAAGGTACACTCATACTGAACTAAATATTTGATGGTAGAGATTATAGTGACTTCACTGTTGGTGCTTTTCTTATAGATTTATCATCTATTACAAATTATCAGCATGACGCATTTATAACTCTGAGACAGTCTTAGTACTTAGCATTACAAAGAGGGGTGACAGTTAGATTTCAGATATTAAAAAAAAAAAAACTATTTAATTTCAAACTTTATCACTCATGCCCTAAAGAAATACAGAATAATTCAGATAAGACATCATCACAATAAAGGTACTCATTCATCATAAGAAAGAGTGAGTTTCTGATCTGGGAAGTAAGCAGTCACCTTGCCTATCCCACCCTCTCAATATCAAGCCCATCTTTTATCATTTAAAGTAGAGTTCCCTAAAATAGATTACACTGACAAGTAGTAATTACTGACAGCTGCATTTAATTAGCAAAGCAGATTCCTGCTCATGACAATAAAGTATTATTACATGTTTAGCATTAGCACTGCCAGTGAGAGGTGACTTTGCTAACACAGAACTAGAAACCTGTTTTCTTTATTTAAAAGCACAACCAGCTTGGCTGGAATTGAGCTTATGCTACGTGGGAGTGTCTATGGTTTTACAAAAAGAAAGAAAAACAGTAGCTGTAAAGTGTTTTTCCTTTTCTTTTTCTTTTTTTAGGAAAACAGGCAGATTGTACAAGGATGAGAAGTAGTCTAGTGCCAGCTATTGGTTCCCATTCTGGGATTGTGTGTCAGTGTTTTTGTGTTTGTGAGTCTCTGTGTGACGGGTAGGGAGGAATGGAGGTGTTTGGGTGCCACAGAAAGAAATTAATTAATCCCTGTAAATAAGTAATTTCTGAGTATATGAAAGACACTACTGCTTCCCTCCCTCCCTCCCTCCCTCCCTCCCTTCCTTCCTTCCTTCCTTCCTTCCTTCCTTCCTTCCTTCCTTCCTTCCTTCCTCCCTCCCTCCCTCCCTCCCTCCCTCCCTCCTTTCCTTTTTTTCCTTCTTCTCTTCCTTCTGTACTTAACCCTATACACATCTCTAGTTTGTGGAATATCATAAAAAGTATATGTGATCAAATTTAGGGTTTTATATAAACTCTACATTTTACAATTGATTGCAATTTCCATCCATTCTTTTTTGTAGTAAGAAGGCTTGACTTCTCTGCTCCTACCTCTATTATTTCATTTCCACTGCCCTTTCTAGGTCTCTCACCTGGCAGTTCTTACTAAATGTGAGCCTATACTGATGGGATTCCAAGCATCACATAGATGTTCAATATCTTGAGCAATATCACCTTTCCAACATCATCAATCCATAGTGCATAGGTAGATGGTGTTAAGGATTGTGAAGATGACTAAAACTAGCAATTCTTGACTTGAATGACATTTGCTATTTTTATTATTTAAATATATTAAGATATGTGAACAGCCTATTGTGACATTATCAGTAGAACCATTCCTATAACTTAATGTAGTTTCTCGCATTCATGGAACTCAATTCCAGAAATATTTACTGGTAGTCTAAAATCTGGGGGAAAAAAAAAAAAAGATGTTGCTTGTCTGGACCTTATGTTTGTTGGGATAGTGTAGCGTGTTTTCACAATGCTGTTTTAAGTTATCTGAATGTTGGCATTTATTTTTCAAGTTGTAAAAATAGACTCTGTATAATATAATGCCATCTTGTAATTTGCCATTATAAATGCTATATTCATAAAAATCAACTTATGTATCCATGGCAATAAGAGGCAAGATGAATATGAATAGAGAAATCCTAAATTGATCCTCAAACTAATTTGCATCATCAAACTGTTCAGCAGATCTGCCAAACTTCTTCTTTTGTCTTTTCTTCCTCCCTCCCACTCACCCTCTAGTGGACATAGCTAAAGAACAAGAAAGATGCATAGAGAAAGCCCACAGCCAGGTAAACAATGTGGAATCCACAAAGGATATGGCCAACCCACTAGTTTAATACTTATCACTATCCACAAGTACATATGACCACCGACTGTGTTCACAACCCCAGACAGGGCACTAAATAAATGAATTTAAGGTGAAGAATGTGTCATCTTTGTTTGCAAACACTAATCATTCTAACAAGGGTATTTAAAGAAAAAAATGTCAAGAGCTTATCTGTATTCTAGGAGATTTTACTCAAAGAAAATTCCAAGAAACAGCAGTTGTGTGGATACTAAATATAAGTATCCAAATGGGCATTCAGTTAAGACCATTTAAGAGTTATTTTGAATATTAAACCACAAAGCTTCACTAACACCCTAAATTTAAAGCCCTACTGAGTCTTATAATATTCTGATGTTTAAATCCTATTAAGAATAGAGGTTTATTTTTATTTTGTGCTTTAGAATAGAAGATTCTTCACTGAAAAAGAAGTTTACAGGATTCAAGGGCACTGACAAATTTAAAACCCTACTGAGTCTCATAATATTCTGATGTTTAAATCCTAGTAAGAATAGAGATTTATTTTTATTTTGTGCTTGAATAGAAGATTCTTCACTGAAAACAAAAATTAAAGACTTCAAGGGCATTGACTAAAAAAAAGTATTATGATCATTGAAATTGAGTATGTTTGACAACTCAGTATTTCAACTAGAAAACTTTCCAAAATTACATCTATAAAATTGGAAACTCTACTATGCAACTGCTGTAATTACTGTGCTAGCTTATAAATTAGTACTGAGGAATAAAGGCTCAAATATTCTCTTTTAAGAATATCTTTGACTTTTAATATTGTCATTCCTGTTTCAGTCATTAGGCAAATACTTATTGAGGGCCTACTGGTTTGTTTGCTTTGTTTTGTTTTGTTTTGTTTGAGACAGAGTCTCACTCTGTCACCCAGGCTGGAGTGCAGTAGCATGATCTCTGCTCACCACAAACTCCACCTCCCAGGTTCAAACAATTGTTGTACTTCAGCCACCCAAGTAGCTGGGATTACAGGCGTGCACCACCATGCCCAGCTAATTTTTTTATATTTTTGGTAGAGACGGGTTTTTGCCATGTTTTCCAGGCTGGTCTGGAACTCCTGAGCTCAGGTGATCCACCCTGCTCACCCTCCCAAAGGATTATAGGCATGAACCACCATGCCCAGTGGGCCTACTTTTTAAATAAAGATAAATAAAACACAGTCCTCTGGCTTCAAGGAGTCAGGTTAGAAAGTAAATTATTGCACTGCAATTTAAATAAGGGTTAGTTCCTTGTCATTTCTCCCTTCTCATCAACTAGAATGTAAACTCCACTGAAGGCAAGACGTTTTGTTCACCAACGTAACCTAAGCATGCTAAAATATTGCCTGGCACAGAGTAAGTGCTCAATATATACTTGTTGAATGAAATCATAGGTGTATGAGGTGGCATGGGAGAAGAGTAGTGGAACAGAAAAGAGGCTGTGAGGGAAAAGGGTCTGAAAATGCTTCCAGGAGGAAGTAAACCTTGAGATCCATTTAGAAACTCTAAATAGAAAATAATTTGAGCAAAACTTGCCAGGATCATGTATGCCCGCATAATGCTGAGTGGGTTTGTTTTTCCCTTTTTGTTTTGTTTTGGTTGTTTTTTTGTGTTTGTCTTAAAACCTGCCTTAACAGTGAGTTGGAGAAACACTAGTTTGGCAGGGAAAAGTAATGTACAAGTAATTTGAATCTTAGGATGCAAGAAAACTCCTTGAGACACCTCTCTTCATCTCTATGCATGTTTCACATGTTCAACAGTTATATCCCAAATCTGTCTTTCTCTCCAGACACCTAACAATACTATCTGCCAAACCCAACCCACCTTAAAGAAATAACACTTTCATCATGTTCTGTTCTAACATGTTTTTGAAAGTTACCTATTTTTGATCAATATTGGGCTAGAATACCTTTTCCCACATTTTAGACTGGAACAGCCTTTTCCATAAAGCCTAGACTACTTTTGTGGTCTAAATAGGTTATTATTTTAACCCTTCATCCATTGTGACTGAGTAACTAACCCCATCAAGTTGATGGGGTCTTGGTCTCAAGACCAAGTTGATGAGGCTTGGGTCTCAGCCTCAAGCCAAATTTCTTACTGAAGATGATAAACAAATCCTCTGCCCATGCTAAACCTAGCGATTCATTCATTCAGAAACTGGGAGATTAGACAGATGCAGTCAATGTTCACTTTCTACACCAAGCCAAACCTAAGGATTTTTTAGAATCTTAGTTTAAATCTTTCTTTCTCCTGATTATCAGCCCGGAACTAACTGTAGACATTTCCTGCAAGTAAAATCATTTCCTAGTTTGACACTACTTATTAACCAGCTACGGGACTAAAGTTTTCTTAGGCTGTAGTATCCCTTAAGTTGAGTGAGACACGTTATCCACGATTGGAATAACTAGAAACCTTAAGAGCAGTGATTCTACAGATGTATAAGTGAGAGTTCAGACCTGTGGAGCCCATCTCTGGTCCATCTGAATGCACCTGAATATGTTGGTTGAATGTCTACTTTCAGAACATCACAATACAGTGACGGTACTGATAGACTTCGTGCATCTAGATGAGTTATCTTATAAATTGAAATAGGCTTTGGCTTGAAAAGGCAAAGAACATAAAAACAAGTCAATAACTGACAAGTGACACTTCATATGCATGAGGGAATTTGTGTTGATGGACACTTAACTGCAAGAAAACAGAATACATCCTAGCCTATATAATGATTAAATAATTCGGGGAGAAGGTCATTCATTTTTCAAAACTGAGAGTCAGAGTCATCAAGCTAATGTTGCATCAAAATGTTTTAGGTCCAAGGATTTTGTTCTATGGTACCATGATTGAAAGTCAAAAGCCATGTGTAAATGATGAAGAAAAGTGATGAGCTGAAACTAGAAACCTGCTCACGTAAGAAACTACTTGTCCCTCTAAGGCCAAGTGAGAGATGAGAGTTTTCAGAAAAGACATTAAAGGGAACACAGCTTTAATTCTCTCACATTATCTAGAATACAGAAGCTTTCTGATTTTTCTTACCCAGTCACTAAATTGGGTGCGAATGGCATCTAGCAGCCCTGTTGTCTAAAAGGGAACCGCAGTGGGTAAGCATTTTGATGTAGTGACATTATATGTGCAAAAATGACTATAGCAATACATAGCGGTTTTTCTGTTAGGTTTTATTTATCTTCACCTTCCTCCTCTTCAATCTTATACTCTCAGAATCTAAGAAAAGATGGGAAGAAGCCAGTGTCCCCTAGCCATCCATGCTGGGGGCTTCTCAGAATGTCTTTGTTAACAGAAGGAAACAGCACGGCTCCTCAACCCCTGACTCAGTGTTCCTTTAAAACAGCTTCCCAGGCCTCTTTGGCCCTAAAGGTAAAACCGTGTTTGCCTTTTGAGAATCTTCTGTCTCAAATTAAGATCTTAAACCTGAAACCAGTACTCTATAGCTTTATGCCATGGATAACTCTGTATACCTTATTTTTCCATTTACTGAGTGGGAAAGTGTAAAACAATGTACATACGTAGTAAGGTTTGTACTGGTTGAACAGACATTGTATGCCACATCACATACCATATTAGACCCTAACATACATTATATCTTATCTTCATAATAATCCTAATAGTTAGGCTCCATATTATACTTTCACAGATGAGGAAATTGCAGCTTAAATTAAATTATTCAAAGTTGAACAGTAAGGAAAAGGGAGAGATAGTACTTGAATGCCTTATCTTTCTGATTCCTGCCAAAATTCATGACCTGTGCCACCAATCGTATTGTCATCTAAGGGTTACAATGAGAACATAGTGATTTTTGAGGATACAATGTAAGCACCTTTGTACTGTTGGTATGAACAGATTATTTTACCTGTATCACCCCCAACACATAAAAATCGTCCCAAAATGACTCCTCCATAACCTTTTACTAATTTTGCATGTAATTAAATAGGCACTCTGCAGTTTTACATAGGCTGTCTTTCTCCAATCTGAATACTAATCCTGCTTTATGTTTTCTTCCTTCATACCTTCTAGGTAAAAGAGCCCTCCTTCATTCTGGGGCATGGCTCCTTATCACGTTTGTTAGTTGGGAATAGGCTACATTATGTTGAGGTAACAGATGAGCAGTCTCAATGACTAAAGACTTTAAAGATTCATTTCTCCCTGCCACTATGTGTATATTGCAAGTTGGAGACTCCACTCCAAGCCTGCACTTTGAGACCCCCACCAGCAGAGCAGCATTTATCCGGAATGAAAAGAGATCATGGCTAAGGACACACTGGCTCTAAATGCTTTCCTCTGAAAGTGACACAAGTCACTGTGTTCATTTTATTAGCCAAATCAATGCCTGTAGACAAATCTGACATCCATGAAGCAAGGAAATATAATTATCCTCCCCCAGGGAGGAGAAGCAAATGTTTGTGAAGTTTAATACTGTCTTTACTATTAGGTATGCATGCGTTGCCATACCGCAGTAGTATATCTATTCTTTTATGTGGGTAAGTGAAATAAACCTTCAGAGAGATTGGGAACTATAGATGGCAAGAAGGGAAATAAGCTCCAAGGAATTTTCTCAAGTGCTACCTTAGCAGCTTCTACAGAAGTGACCTCCGGGATTCTTGTCCTTTCACAAACAGGTTTCTTCACATTTATTACTTTTGCTTAAATGGATTTTGGTCATTATCAACAGGGAATTTATAGGCCTCACTGTTACCTTTTTGAATTTAGAATATATATTTAGAATTTGGAATCACTTTCTCTGATGTCAGTTCTGCAGCTGATTTTTTTCATGTGTTATGTGAGCAAATGTAGATTATAACCATAAACACAGTACAAGGAAAAAGCAGGCCCATCTGTCTCTTTCAAACTTGATTAGGAAAGGTTGTGCAGACAATATTTTTAGTATGGTCTTAAACCTAAGGTTAAGCTACTTTGAAGTCCGTTGGCTACCGCAGACTTATTCATTTTGAGGGTTAGGATAAAGCAAATCGAAAATGTATACACATTCCTAAAGACCCATTATATTGCTACTTTAAAACCACATTTATATTTCAGTTGCACAGAAATACATTTGCAGGCACATAGAGTTTTTCTTCTCTGACTTTGTGATAGAAATTCTGAAAGGCTAAAAGTTCTATTACTTGTAGTTAATGCTACTAACAAGAATTAACATGCCAAGGAAAAGTCTGTATACTATCAAGAACTGTGTAAATGAAAAAAGCCACATACTATGATAATCTAAATGGTGTAAAGAAAAGTAAATTCAGTAGTGATTGTAAGAAAATAAGTGACTTTTCCACTTATTATAAATATGATTTTTAATAATTAATCGAAAAGACCAAGTCACCAAGTTATTAAATTATTAAGTGACCAGAAAGTGTCAGACTAGCCTATTTTTTCTCTACCTTCCTTTATAATGGGATATAGACAAATGCCAACAATCAGATAAACAGTCAAATGCCAGACACAGATTACGTGTTGTCTGTGTGTAAAAAGATACATTGATGTGCATATTTTGCTGGAACATTATATATTGTACCAAATCTAATACTTTGAAGTAGACTTTGTATTATGTTGATATTAACATTTTTATGTGGGTAAGTGAAATAAACCTTCACTTACTATTATATTATGCTGCGTATATTTCAAAAGATCTTTGTAACTATCGAACTTGCACCATTAACAACTATAGAGAGATGGCAATGGATTGGAGTCCCCAGCTTCTTCAGTTTACAGTCTTGCAGAGAATGTGGAACACAGAGCAATAACCCAAGCCAGAAAGTGCTAAGCCCAAGCAGGATAATAAAGACAATTACAACAAATGAGAGGCAGAGCCAGAGCTGTTCACCAGGCTAATTGAGAAAGACCCTGAGAACACCTCTGATGGCATTAATGAAGAAAAAATTAAAAGAGAAAGAGGACAGGAAATTTCAGTTAAAGGTAGGTTTATGAAACAGTAAATAGTTTTTGATGTAGATGTAGCAATAAAGTCAAATGTCAGAATGTTTCAGGCACTGTGCTAGATATTTTTGTATTTTTAATTTCTACAATGCTATTAGGCAGAAGTGGAGGGTTCTATATGAGGGAAAAATATAAAGAGGCTTATAGTAGTAGGGTGAATTGCCCAGAGTTTCAGTTAGATGAAGCCAAAATTAATTAAGTCCATTCATTTATTTGTCCATGTGAAAATATGCCTGTTCGTGCCTGTAATCTCAACAATTTGGGAAGTTGAGGCAGTGTGATTGCTTGAGGCCAGGAGTTCGAGAGTAGCCTGGGCAACCTAGTGATACCCTGGCTCTATTAAAAAAATATATATGTGTATATGTGTATATTAAGCATTTCCTAGGTACTACCATTGTATGTGCTGAGAATACTAGAGTGAACAAGAGAGAAAAAATACACCTGTCCTTATGAAGCTAATATTTCCACATTATTCATGGTTTTCTGCTTGGTTTTTAGCTGTGCAAATTTTTCTCAAATAAAACATTAATAACTCTCTCACCTACATATAAAGCAGACTGTCCCCTACACATAAAGCAGATACAAATAAATCTGTTTGGTTAAAGTGATGTAAGGGGCTGGGACCTTACCTGGCCAGCACCTCCTTCACCCTTTCTTATTTCACTTATACCTAGTTAGAAAGCCCCTACAACCCAATACTGCTACCAAGATGGTGGAGATATCAATGAGGGATAAGAGAAGTGGGTGCAGATAGTGAAACAGGAAAAGAGAGATCACAAGAGCTATCTTATGATGTAATCGAATTAGTATGGGAGTGAGGTTATTTGGAGAGAGGGTGAGAGGAATGATAGAAGGGAAGACGACTTTGGGAGGTTTTTCAGTAGCCCTCCTGAACTAGTGGACGCTGAGTAGATTCAGAAGGATTTGGAAGACATAATGAATCAGCATATAAAGATTGTCATGCATTAGAGAGACTATACAGATTTGAAGATAGAGTATAAGTTGAGAAATTAGAGAGTTGAGGCACCTAGCCTAGCTTTAGTACTTAAACTTTGAAACTTTGGTGAAATTACTAACTGACCTGAGTCTCAGTTTCGTCAGAAAAATGGATGTAATAAATATACCCTGTCTAATTGTAAGAATTAAAACTAATGTATATAAAGTCCCAATAACAGTGCAGTCACCTACAGAGTACTCATGCCACCACCGATATGTCTAAGATTTTTCTAGGGAATGTCTTGTATGCATTCAAGAACAAGTTCTAATAGTTATTATCATTATTATTATTACCACTATCTTTTCCTCTCCAGTGAAAGATTACCAAAAAAAAAAAAAAAAAAAAAAAAAACGGATGCAAATGAAAAACTGGCTGAACTTGGTATGCCATCCATTGTTATGAAAAAGGATGAGAGAGGCAATGAGGCTCTAAGCCCAACTGGGATAATAGTAGAGCCACTAACAACAACAACAACAACAAAATAGTATCAGGTGCTTAAAGACATACTCACACATATATGCAAAGGATAAAGTATATTTATTACAATGTTGTTTGTAGCAGCAAAAGACTGGGAAAAACTTAAATGTCCTTCTGTAAGGACAGAAGAAATAAATTAAGGCATAGTCATACTGTGGAATATCATTCAATCATAAGAGTATAAAAGCAAGATACATATACTCTCTGGAAAATTAATATTTTAATTTGCTCACCTGTGCTACTTACGATATATGTACCCAGGGTACCAAAAAAGAGAAAAAAAAGTAGAATTAAAAGATAAGAAATTGATGTTGCCCCTTAACTAAGACTTCCAAAATGGCCTTCACAAGGCACCAACAAGACGTAGCCATAGACTTTGAAAATAGCAGTGACAGCTGGTAACCAGAAGCTGTACTATATGAGCCAAGTTTACCAAAAACTTCAAGATACAAATTATTCTCTTAAGCAGTATTTGCCTGTAGAATCATTCCCAGGAGTAATATCTTTGAATCCAAAAGAGAGGAGTGATCTAAATCACAAAGTTGTATAATGGTGCATGTAAATTGGATAATGCAAAAGAAATGTATTAAGTAAGAAAATTAAACATTCTGAATTCTTACATTTTCTGTGAGACTGGAATATGTAACATCATCAGAAACATGCAAATAAACTTGTATCATGTCTAACAGAAACCACATAAATAAAAAATTGGATGCATGTTTAATTTATGTATCTAGGTAAATATATCCAGTTTATCTTATATATCCACTGTTTGTTTTTGTTTTGTTTTTTTGCAAACAAATATAACCAAGCAAAACAAAAGACTGCTGAGATGATAGAAATACCTACGTTTTGTGTCTCCTTGGGCTGATAGGAGCTAATAAAAGGGATGTTTTCATCATTCTTAGAAAAAAGACTGTGGAATTATAAAACCTTAATAGGCATTGAGCACTTGCTAGGTCCAAGCATAGTGTTGAGTGATTGATATTTTAGTTGGTCTTCATAACTACTTGACAAGGTAACTGCTTCTATTTCCCCAAGAAGTTCATTTACTTGCCCATGATCTTATATGTAGTAAGAGGTCAAGTGGACATTTGAACCCAAGTCTGCTGACACCTTATTTGTAACCATGATGCTGGTTGCTCTAGGCTTAGGGTATAACCTGCAAGAGGGAGATGGGGTAGGACTCAGTTAGTTATAAACAGCTAGAGGAAAAGCAATTTAAGAAAATAGATTTGTACATAGAAATAGGAAATAATGCTGTGAAGAGCCTTGGTGGGCAGAATCCATGACCAATATTTTACTATTATAATTTTGCCCAGGGCAACCTTTTGTTGTCAGAACAATTATTTTAAAAAAAAATCTACTTAAAGAGTCTGAGATTAGATCCCTGAGAATAGGTGAGAGGAGGAGAAAAAAAATAGCAATTTGAACAATCTAGTGAGGAGTAGATATATAAGTTAGTAAGATAATTCACATGAAATCAATGAAGGGATTGAAGTTGAGTTGAAGCATTGCTAAGAACTTGTTTAAAAATATATGTCCTATGCTTCTGGCTGGTACAGACATTACAGCTTTTTCTACTTAGTCACCCTATATTATGGGCTGGACATGAAGTGGACAGAATATAGTTTACTCTCCAGGACAGAGAGCCGTGAATAGCAAGGTGTTAAATGGTGGAGATTAATAAGCCTTGGCAGGTCAGAGTAGGGGAGTTTGGGTGGCATCTGCTCACACTGCAGTGGGCTTAACTCTCGCCAGTTGTATGTGTAAGAGCTGATAGTTCTAACTTTCAAGTGGAGAAAAGCTCATTTTGTTTACTAAAGTACCCTAATTTGAGTATTTGAATTAACAGTGATGTTAAGGAGGACATCCCGTTTTCCCTTGTTAATGTGTGTTTTAATGTACTTTTGATGATGGAGTTGTCAGATTGCTAGCCACCCTGTCTAAAATAAGCCTCATAACTTTTTCTCACCCTCCAGCCTAACCGCCCCCCCCCCACATCATTACTCTTGTGCTTCCTTCATAGCCCTTAGGACCATTTGTGGAATAGTTCAGTTTACCTGATGTTGGTGTCACTCCCCAAAGTGAAGCATAAGCATGACGAGGGCAGGCACCATGTCACTTTTGTTCCCAGCTAGGCAGGTGCCTAGCCTACCACTATAGGTACTCAATAAATATCTACTAAATAAACAGATGGCTGTATGAAATGTATTTTTCATTAAATGTAGAAGAATAAAAAATACAATATACTATTTAAATATTATATCCATAGATACCGCTCCAAACCCTGCAGAAGGAGTATTTTCTTTATTGTGATTTTAAGACTGTTACAGAATTCGTTTGCATTTCAGTTAGCACCTTCATTCTTAAGGGAGATCCATAACTGGAACTACATGCATCCGTTTACTCCAAGTGTGTTAACGATTACCCTTGTTAATAATACAGGAAGTGAAGATCATTGGGGAGGAGCAGGGCACTTCTGCATGAGAATGTGACAAATCCTATGAGTATTTTCTCCAAGATTGACCTGTATATTTTCCCTAAACTGAAAATAAAATTATTTATGTTTTCACAGTGCCTTAGCTTTTAGAGAGATGTCGGACATCAATTCCACATTTGATATTTTTACACCTTAAGGAAACACCTTAAGGGAAATTAAACTACTTGCGCAAAGTTTCCTCACTGATGAATGGAAAATCTAAGACATTAAATCAGAGCTTTGAATCAAACTTCAGTGAGTTTCCCATTAAAACACACAAGAATAATTTGTTTTTAAAAGGAAAATCTAATTTTATTTTTCTAGCTAACTGTGTAACTGCTATGCAACAATTTCATTGCCTCAGAACCTGAAAACAGCAACCACTACCTACCGAACAAAAAACCCTCATGATTCACAGCTCACCTCTTTCATAGAAGCTAAACTAAAACATTGGCATTTAAAATAATCTAAAACATTTTAATCTTATCTAAGATATAGAAAACTTGTTTTTGCCCTTAAAATCTTTAAAATAATTTGTGCTGTTGATTCGATTAACTTGTTTATCTAGGAAAGTTTTGGTTTTTTCTAGCAACATTAACTGTAGAACATATAAGTAATATTGAAATGTTTTTTGTTAGCCCAACAGTGTAAATATCTGGCAAGTATAATATGAGTTACTTTTCCTTTGCTTTTATTAATTTTTTTTCACTTTTTGGATCATGTTGTCACTTGAACACTTTTGGATATGTCTGGAATCATCTCTCTTCTCTGTTCTCCATTTCTTGTCCCCTTGGAATTAAAAAATCATCAATTTGATTTCAGTGCTCATCTGATATGTGACAGAATAAACAATACTGGATGTGTTCCAGGCACACATTACATTGAATGCCATCCCTCCTCCAACAGATGGCCAATGTGGTGTTCGTTTTATGAGTGTCCTTAGATCGGGACAGCTTCCTGCATCATTGGTTTATTGCAAACCGGTAGTGATATGGTTGGAAGAGTAACTTCCAAAAGCAGATGACATTTTGGTATAATTTATACAAATAATTATCTATACACAGGCAAACTACTAAAATACAAAAATAATTTCTACAGTCTTGAACAAAGGTGGCATTATGGAGGATCCTTGCTCACTGATGGCCTGATTCACTTTATATTACAATAAATTCAATAATTGTTGATAGAAAAAGTCACATGCCTGCTTCCGCTTCTCTTAATGGCACTGCAGGGTTAGATTGCAGCGTGAATGAAAAGATGGTATGTTTTCAAAGCCTTGGCAGCCTGTGGTGACCTTCAGGAGAAATGAAATGCTCTGCTGGCTAGAGAAACAATTGAGCTGAAACCAGTGAGGCGCAGTAAACTCAGAGATAGACTTCCCAAATTAAAAGCTGTTAGCAACAGCTCAGACAAGAAGAGAGAGAGTAAAGAATATCACTCTGCAAGGTGATTTGATGCAGATTTTAAAATTGGAGAGAAAACAAAGTGCAGATAAGAAAAAACTGTTTTTCTCTTCCTGAAGAACTTAGTGTACATATGATATCTAGACTGGGAACATATATATCTATAACCTGTTGAAAAGCATGCAGAAAAAGAAAAGCCAACCTTTTCATAAAACGGAGCATGAAAGAATAAGTACGGGTCTTAACATTTTAAAATCAAATTGTTTTCTATGCATCTCTGAGTCACAAAACATCAGTCAGTGGACTACATATTTGAAGAATCCTTTTAACGTATTTGTAATAAAATATGTGTGCTATTGTTTCTCAGATGAAATGATTTTTAAAAAAAAATGTATACTAAATCTGCTTACTAAATCTGTTGATGGTTAAGCTCTATGACTGTTTGCAATTTTTTATATTTTATTAAAATAAATGAATTTAACAAGGTTTCTAGTAGTTTGTTGAAAGAATAAAACAACTCCTTAAATATGTGTTTAGGATATAGGTAAGACAAAGAGGAAGACTGAAAATATATCCTTTTTATATTTGCAAGGAATAAAAAGAAATGTGATGGACAACAAATAGATGTGCCATGTTCTAATATATGCAGCAATTCTGTTAAAATGCTTATAAATAATAGTAAAACAGGTATAAAATAATCCTAGCCATTCATGTTTACATATTCCACACATGAAAATTTATTTGCACAAATAAAAATGCTCTTATATCCACAAAGGCTCTATTATTCCTGTGTTACCCAAGCCACATACTATAGTTATTAATTTTACTTTAATATCTGTTCCTTTAATTACATTGAAACTAGAAATGGTGGAGGAAGATGGAGGTACAATAACACAAAATTAAAAATATGTTAATTTTAATCTTACTTTAAAAAAATTATACTTCTAGAATGTCTTGCAACTCTCAGAAGCTCTCTTTACTTGTTACCGTTTTAATGGTGCACCCTTATTCATTCCTCTTCACAGTTAGTGACCTACATAATATTTATGCCAAGTCTTAAATCTAAAACTTCTGAGTGCTCAGCATAAATAAAAAATGAAGTTGTAAGCTTTCATGTGTACCTACTGTTTATGAAGAAAACAGATGTAAATGAAAATTTAAAGCGGAAAGGATTCTCCTAAAGTTATTTTAGTGCTTCTTAATCTTTTTTGATCATTTTCACTTGAAAACTTGATGAAAGCCTGGCCCTATCTCCAGCGAGGAAAAAAAGAGCATAGACACAAAAGAATTGTATTTTATTTTTGAGGACTTGCCAGCTCTTTCTATGAACTTCAGGGACTTCTTGGGTTTATGAAAGCAAATATAAAGCTCATTTTTATTTTTTCAAAAAATTACTCCAAATGTTAAACTTCATTACCATTAAATTGAGAGGCGTATGTATGGATTTCAACTTCAGCATTTGCTCCATACTGAACTGCAGCAAGGCTGTCTTGCTGCATCTGAAATTCTGCTGTATAATGTCTTAACTTAGGAATCATTTGTGTCTATGTTTAAAGCAGTGGTTCTTAAAGTATGATGTCTAGACCAGTAACATTAGTGTCACCTGATAATTTGTTAGAAATGTAAATTCCTGAGACGTCACTCCAGACCTATTGAATCAGAAATGGGAATGGTGGCTCACACCTGTAATCCCAGCACTTTGGGAGGCCAAGGTGGGCGGATCACTTGAGGCCAGGAGTTCAAGACCAGCCTGGCCAACATGGTGAAACCCTATCTCTACAAAAAAAATACAAAAAATTAGCTAGGCGTGCTGGGGCATGCCTGTAATCCCAGTTACTCTGGAGGCTGAGGCATGAGAATCACATGAGCCTAGGAGGCAGAGGCTGCAGTGAACTGAGATTGCACAACTGCCCTCCAGCCTGGGCAACAAAGTAAGACTCTGTCTTAAACAAACAAATGAACAAACAAAATGGGGGTTAGATCCAACAATCCAGTTACAGAAGCACTCCAGATGATCCTGATGCAAGGAATTCCCTTATTTCTAATTCTCATATCCAAGCATCTGATTTTAATTATTAGATCGATACATAATTTACATACAATAAATGCACCTATTTTAAGTATACATTGAGTTATGACAAATCTACGTACTCAATTTAACAGCCACCACAATCAAGATATTGAACATTTTTTCCATCTCTCCAGAAAGTTCTCCTGTATATTTGCAGGCAATTCCCACCACTTTCTCCCCAATAAACTACTGTGATCTGATTTTCATTACTATCAATTAGTGTTGCCTGTTCTAGAACTTCATTTCTAAATGAAATTATACAGTATTTGCTCTACATGATTTATTTTTAAATCCAGTCAGCTTGTTGTGTGTATCATTACTTCATTTCTTTATTGCTGGATAGTATTCAGTTGTATGGACATACCATAACTCTTTATCCATTCACCTGTTGTTGGACATTTGGGGTGATTACAGTTTAGTGCTATTATAAACAAAGCTGCTGTGAACATTCTTGTAGAAATCTTTTTGTGAACACATTTTTCTTTATTGTAAGCAAGTACCTAGGACTGGAATTACTGGGTTGCATGTACAATATATCTCCATAAGGCTACCAAACTGTTTTCTAGTGTGATTATACTCCTACCAGAAACGTAAGTTCCAGTCGTTCCATCCACATCATCTCCAATATCTTGGTATTGTTGGTGTTTTGTGTTGTTATTTTTAGCATTTACCCTGCTAATGAGGGTAAAGTGATCTCTCACTGTGATTTTAACTTTCATTTCTCTGATGACTAATATTTAGCATGTTTTCATGCATTTATTGGCCATGAGTGTATCTAGTGTATCCTTTTTTTATTTTTATTTTTCTCTGAGGCAGGGTCTCCTTCTCTCACCCAAGCTGGAGGGCAGTGGCATGATCACGGCTCACTGCAGCCTCAACCTCCTGGGCTCAAGTGATCCTCACCCCTCAGCCTCCCTAGTACTGGAACTATAGGCATGTACCACCATGCTCAGCTGATTTTTGTATTTTTTAACGGAAATGAGATTTCAACTTTGTTGCCCAGGCTGTTCTTGATCTCCTGGCCTCAAATGATCTGCCCACCTAGGCCTCCCAAAGTGCTGGGATTACAGGCATGAGCCACCACGGCCAGCTGAGTATATATCCTTTGATGATGAATTATCTGTTCATTTCTTTTTAATTTGGTTGATTTTCTTTTTCTCACTCAACTTTAAGAATTTTTTTTCCACTTCTGGATATAGGTCTTTTGTCATTACATGTATCAGAAATATTTTCTCTTAGTCTGTAACAAGCCTTCTTTATTTTCTAATGATACCTTTTGAAGACCAGAAATTATAACTTTAATGAAATTCAATTTCTCAGTTTTATTTTTTAAGTTTTTAATTTATTATTTCTGATCTAAGAAACCCTGATCTACCTCAAGGATCTTCTCTTGTGTCTTGTTGTAGAAGTGTTATAATTTTGGCTTTTATATTTACAAGTATTTTACATTTCTATTGAGATCTAAATATATTTGGTATATGGTGTGAGGTATAAGCCAATGGTTTATGTTTTTGATTTTCCATTTGTATATCCAGTTGTTCCAGCACATTTGTTGAAACTTCAGACAAGCATCAGTTTTTAATTTTCTAAGATAATGTACACCAGTTTTGTTTTAAAAGTTTAAGACTCTTCTCCATTATTCTTAGATTTTGGCCAGAGCTTCCATTAGATAATGTTCATTTGGAAACATATTAACATGAAATCCAAATATTCCTGGAGTATTTAGTATTAGTCTAAATATATATATTAGTTTTGCCTTAATTCAGCTAGAGGAAAGAAAAGGTAAGAATACTCTAGGTAGAACTCTACTTCATTGGAAAGGTGAATCTGCTATGGAGAACATTTCTTAGCTGGCATAGTTAAAATACTACCAACTTTCAAAGCAGAATGCTAAATTGAAAGTAAAATGACTGAAATAGTGAAATGCCTAGTAAATTATGAAATTATGCATAGATTTAGTTATGACCATTGAAAATATCTTCCTTGAGGCCGGGCATGGTGGCTCACGCCTGTAATCTCAGCACTTTGGGAGGCAAGGCAGGCAGATCACTTGAGGTCAGGAGTTCAAGACCAGCTTGGCCAACATGGTGAAACCCTGTCTCTATTAAAAATATAAAAATTGGCCCGGTGTGGTGACGCGTGCCTGTAGTCTCAGCTACTCAGGAGGCTGAGGCACGAGAATTGCTTGAACCCGGGAGGCGGAGGTTGCAGTGAGCTGAGATAGTGCCACTGCACTCCAGCCTGGGTGACAGAGTGAGACTCTGTCTCAAAAAAAGAAAAAAAAAGAAAAAAAAAGAGAAAGAAAATATGTTGCTTTAAATTTTATTTTAAATGGTAACAATTTAAAAAAATAGCTTTATATTTAATATTGTGGTAGAAATATGTTTATTTATAAAAGTTGAGAAGTTATAGGAAAACATAAAGAGTAATTTAACTCAACCATAATCCTTCCACTCAGAATAAGCATTCTTAACATATTGGTATATATTCTTCCAAATACATAATCACAAGGACCAAAATGGAAACATATTCTAAATCTCATTCTTTTCCTTAAAACATTATAGATCTCTATATCTTAGTAAATGAAGGTCGAATAGCATCAGATTTTATTATTTGAAAGCGATACATCTTGTTTAACCACTTCCCTAGTAATGTTCATTACAAATATTTTTCTTGTTGTTTTGTTTTGTTTTGTTTTCTGTCATTATTAACAGTGCTATGATTAAGAGCCTGGTAGGTATAATTTTGCATTCTTATCTGATTGTTAGACTGTGTTTGTTTCAAAGAATAAAATTGGTAGTTATGTTTCTTTGTTTATTTAATGCATTTATTATCGAGCCTGAACTTAATCTTGATGACTTTGGCTGTATTAGCATATTCAACCTACTGGAACGTTTATAATCTGGAAGTAAACCAGAAAGTTGCCAAACTGTATTTACTTTTCTGGGGGATTTTGAGGACTTAAGTGAGTCTACATATGTGAAAGTAGATGGAATATTCTGTTACACATTTCTATCATAGAAAATTGTGGGGCAATATAATCATATCATTAATTAAAAATATACAGACAGTCCTCTACTTGTCAAGGTTCAAATTAACGATTTTTCAACTCTCCGATGATGTGAAAGTGAATAACATAAGGTATTTTTAACTTCCGATTAGTTTCTGGGGACATAACCCTATTGCAAGTCGAAGAACATCTGTATACAACAAACATCTGTTGTGCACAGTTCTCTATCTAGATGCAAAAAGGCCTGAAAAAAATAAAAGACTTCCTAGGTTCCTAGCAGGAAAAAAAAAGAAAAAGAAAAAAAAAAGCCATTTGTTGAGTAAATAAAGTCTTTTCCACACAAAAAAATTTTGAAGTTTTTGCCATTTATAATACAATTGAATTTGAGAACTTAAGATGCCATTTTAATAGGAATTTCTTACTCCGGAGTCCTTAAGTAAGTTACAGATAAGCATAATTACTTGTTTTCATATCTCTCTGAAAAAAAATCTAGAATCCCAAACCTTTTCTTACACAACTACCTCTCCCTGACCATTGGCATATAGTAAAGGCAGGTTTTCATTCATTTATTGAGTAGCTATTGTGCAATAAACGTACTGAGCATCCTGGAGGAGCTTGCCACCTACTTGGGACTATAACATTTGAAAGTTATTTCAGATAGGAGAATTTTAGTTTGGATTTAAATCTGTCTTCTGTGAGGACTATGAGTTTAATTTTTTTCCCCCATCATTCCACCATGGACTCATCATTTCTTTGTCCAGTACAATATACTGGAGAGAGCAAGTTTACTGCTCACTTCCATTGAATCATAGGTGTTTTTCTCTGCATATTACCCTGAAGACCTTGATGAAAGGCATGTTTGAAAGTATAAATAAATATACTTACTTTTTCTTTAGATATACTTTATATTTAGAAATCAAAATTGGAAAAGAGCCCTGGCAGGCAATATTTAGTGCAAACTTAATTCTCTGTTTAGAATGTGAAACAATCTTGGCCCAAAGACAAATGTAGTACTATATTTTTCCGTGTTTTATTTCTCATATTTAAAAAATTTAAAACAAAAGGATATTTAATATTTTCTTTTTTGTTGTTGTTGAGACAAAGCAGAGTCTCACTCTGTTGCCCAGGCTGGAGTGCAGTGGCATAACCTTGGCTCACTGCAACCTGCCCGCCTTCTGGGTTCAAGGATTCTCCCATCTCAGCCTACTAAGCAGCAGTGATTATAGATGCACACCACCAAGCCCGGTTAATTTTTGTATTTTTAGTACAGACAGGGTTTCACCATATTGGCTGGGCTGGTCTCGAACTCCTGACCTCAAGTGCTCTGCCTGCCTCGGCATCCCAAAGTGCTGGCATTGTAGGTGTGAGCCACCACACCTGGCTGGGATATTTAATGTTTTCAACCTGTGGTTACTACTTAATTCATTGTACTGGGTAATATTTTAGAAATAGGTGGACGTGTTTTATTGACAAGTCCCTCACATGGTAAGAGTTTTTACCTATTACTGCCTAAATCTCTGTTCTGGACAACTCTATTTGTACTTGAAGTGTTTTACACATTTCAAGTATTTAAGCCTACCACCCTTTTAGAGACTTTGTGTCCCCCAGTGCTCATATGTGTTCTGTGAAAAGATTTCTTAGAGTGTGGTCAAAGAAACCATGTTCAACAGCATCCCCTAGGTTACTTGTTAGAGGTCAGCTTTCTTGGCCCTCTCTCTTCTAAATCTGAATCTCTGTAAGTGGGACTCCGTATTTTATATTATTAACGACATCCCAGATGAGTATGATGTTCACTGCAGTTTAAGTACCAATGACTTGCGGGATCAGTTCTCATTTTTGCCTCCTAGTTTCCGGTTAACATGATGCCTAATTTGAAGGGAACATCATGCTTCTATTATTTCATACCTGCTTGGCTCTGAGAGCACTTGTCATCAAGGACAACTGTGTCTCACCTATTCGGGAGGAGAAGTGTTTCTATGCACATTTCAGGGTTTTGTTGGTATGCAGGAAACTGTCAAGAGAATCACCTTACCAATCTATTTGTCCACTCATTTCTCAGTACCTGGCCTTCACCTCCTCCCGGGACTGGGTGCTGGGGCAGTTCACGGGGTCAGAGGCATTTCACGAGCTATGGGTCTATCTCAACAGTGAAAGAGCTATCCTTTCTTGTACTCGACTCAAATGTTCAGTGAGCCATCTAGTTAGTTTTAAACTACACTATTTTCTGCTATGTAGGAGGGTCAACTAATTTAGGGACAAGAATATTAAGCTTAAGAGACTTATGCTCCAGAGATAATTTTTTAAAATTCAATTTATGCTTAAGATATTCTTAAACTTGTTAGTATATAGATTTTCAACTTAAATATTTTAATAGTCATTTACTATGATTATTTTTCTCTGTTTTTCTTGAAGAGTATTCTATTAATTACTTATTTTCTCTCTGTGAACAATGTCAGTGTATAAAAATTTTACTTCCAAGTTAATATATTGTTATCTGCTTCCTAAAGCAATTTCTAAGCTTTCATTTTATGACACAACTCATTAGGTTTTTTACTAATCAGATTAATATTGCACATTGAGTAATTATCTTATAAATTTGAGTAACATTATATATAGAGATATAATCAAAACTCCCAAATCATTTCAATCAAAAATCAATATAAAACTGGTAAATAATAATATATTGATAACAAATTTTAATTCATCTCACATTGATATTAATTGAAGTGGTAGTATTCCAAATTTTCTTGGTTATATTGCTATCAATATTTTATTATCTATTAAAGGAAAGCAAATCACATCTCACTAGTAAATGCCAATTCATCTACTTTTTAAATTTAAATGCAAATTCTTTCCACCCCTTACCTTTACAAAGAGATAAGTCAAAATAGGAATTGCATATGTTATGCATTACTTTATACACACTTCAATATCAAAATTATTTTTTATCATGATTCTCCAAAAACTTATTTTAGACCAACATCAAGGAATTCAGTTTTTATCCTAGTTTCTATATTAAATTGCAATACAACAATAAAATTCTTAGACATTTCTTATTAAAGAAAAAAAAAACTATGTTTTATCATAGTTCTCACAAATCCCTGTGTAATTTTCAATATATTACTAGATGGAAAAAAAACCAGTAAGGATATTTGTGCTATATACATACTTCAAATGTGGCATCCTATGCTTTTCTCATGAAGGAAAGAGAAATGCCTTTTATATTATGAACCACTGGTAAAGTGAGTATTGACTAAGAGGATGTCCTAGCAAACCTTCCCTAGGTAATCTCATATAGGTTTCAGAATCAAAGTTGGGAATTTCCTCTTAGTGCCTACAGAGTTTGGAAACTGCAGTTTTATAACATAAGGCTTTGGGCCTTCTGTGTCAACAATAAAGGAAGCCCAATTCACATTTTCTCTAATCATGATTTGGAAGTCCTTGCTTACATGAATATAGTAAGATGTTCATGCTGCCCTTGCTACTATCGTTAATTGTGCACAGTTGCCCCATGATCCTCCACCAGCTGCTGCTACTGCCTATACTGAGGTGGTCAGAACAAAGTTCAGGAGGAATAGATGTTGAAATGGACAAAAATAAGTGATCGTATGTCCTTTATGTATTTTTCAAGTAGGAAATAAATATTTAGGATTTGGGGAGTCTCTTGGTTATTCAGATTTCTAGCTAGATCAGAAATAGGTAAGATTTACTAGATTTCTTAATCCTTTTATTAAACTTATTGGATTCTGGATTGTAAAGCACTTGATACACTTTCATTTAACTTGGGTACTCAAATAGTGTCTTTCACATATAACTATTTTTATAGCAACCACACCTGTGTCTTATAGAGCAATCCATATGTGTCTTTTTTATTTAATCTGTAGAATATTGAGAATGTTTTTAGTCTGTATTTGCATTGATGGATAACACTTCACATTTAAAATGTACAAACACACACTTTAGAAAAATTATTATAAATATAATATCAAGCACTATAAAACAATGTTTTAGTAATGTTGTAATTTAAAATAGGCTCTGAAATATATTCTAGGTCAAAATTATATACTATTTGTAATCCAGTGAAAAAATTATTTGCTTATAGATTATATATATAATCATTTACATATAAATGATTTTACTAAGAGATAAAGGATGAGAGGATGAAAAATGTCCCCTAAGGATGCCGTAGGGATGCAGAATATATATTTTATATATATACATATATAATATTTATATGTAGATAAGATATTTATATTTATATATTTACATATAATAAATAAATAAAATATAAATATATAAATTACATATAATTATGTAAATATATAAATTACATATAAATATATATTATATATAAATATAAATAAATAAAATATAAATATATAAATAACATATATAATTACATATAACTGTAAATATATAAATTACATATAAATATATATTACCTATAAATATAAGATATTTATATATATATGTGTATATATATTTCATTACAGAAGCTTTGCCTTAAATACTCCCTGAATAAATGAGAAAAAAAGCTAAAGTGAAATTTGGACCCTTATGAGAGTGGAAGGATATGTTGAACATTTTTTAATAGTCATAATTATTTTAAAAATTACATTCAGGCAAAGAATCCCAGAATTTAAAGCACTTTCTTAGAGGCAGAATGCAATGGTAATTGTACAGGAATGTGGCTTTGGACTTTCTCAACTTCAGTGTTTATGTCTGTTAATTCAAGATGCCAACCAGCTGGTCTCTCAGTTCAATATTATATAGTCCAATGTATTATATCAATCCTGCTTCTCAAATTGTGGTCCATGGACCCCTGAAATCTTCTAGTCACTGTCAAGAGAGTCCCATAATAATATTAAGGTGCTCTTTGTCCGTTTCATTGTGTTGAGATTTGTACTGATGGTGCAAAAATCAGTGGTGAGTAAGATGCTGGTGCCTTAGCATGAATCAAATCTAATTGGCAGTAGACTGATTGTATTATTTACTGCCACATATTCATGTCGAGAGAAGGAGAAGAGACAGGAGAAGGAGGAGGCAACTTTTCTTAAGAATGTCCTTGATGAAGCAGTAAAAACCTCAACCTTTGAGTATGGACTTTTTAATAATCTGTGTGATGAAATGAAAAGTACACAAAAAGTATTTTTACTGCATACCCAAGCACAAGGACAGTCTTGAGGAAAAGTTCATGGGGGTGGTTTGAGTTGCTAGCTGAACTAGCCACTTTTTCATGGAACATCGTGTTTACTTGAAAGAACAGCTGTCAAGCTACCCTTATTCATAGTTGGGCGTTTCACATGCATTTTCTCAAAAATAACAAAGTGAGTCCATCACTTCAAAAGAACAACCCACAATGTTTGTTTCCAAATTTGAACTTTTACTTGAAAGCTTGAATTTTAAAATTAGAAAAAAGTATTAGGAAATTGTATATGCCACTCTGAATATGACTGCTTCTCAAATGTAAAGACATTCCTGATGAGATGGGTGGTGATATTAATGAATATGATTTTTAAATAATGACGTATGTCAACATTTGGGAGAGCTGCAGAACCTAGTGCAATGTTTTCAAAATGACCATTCCGTGATGGTAAAATTTATGCTTAGTAAGAGATCCATTCAAAGTGAATGATAGACCAGTGAATTTTAATGTAATAGAGCACATTGGGCCGGGCGCGGTGGCTCAAGCCTGTAATCCCAGCACTTTGGGAGGCCGAGACGGGCGGATCACGAGGTCAGGAGATCGAGACCATCCTGGTTAATATGGTGAAACCCCGTCTCTACTAAAAAGTACAAAAAAACTAGCCGGGCGAGGTGGCGGGCGCCTGTAGTCCCAGCTACTTGGGAGGCTGAGGCAGGAGAATGGCGTGAACCCGGGAGGCGGAGCTTGTAGTGAGCTGAGATCGGGCCACTGCACTCCAGCCTGGGCGACAGAGCGAAACTCCGTCTCAAAAAAAAAAAAAAAAAAAAAAAAAATAGAGCACATTGATATGGTTTCAGATTTCACATTGCAACTAATCTTTAAGAAATAATCACTTGTCAAGTTTTGGTGTAGTATTAAAGAAAAATACCCACAGCTGTTTTAAAAAGCTATTCAATTACTCCTTCCTTTTTCAGCTCTGTATCTATGTGAGAGCTAACTTAAAAATATGCATCAACCAAAACATCTTGCAAAAGATTGACTACTGAAGCATTTATGAAAATCCAGCTGTCACTTATTATGCCAGACATAAGAACTTTTCAAAGATATAAAATAATCTATCTCTTCTTGAAGTTTTTGTTTGCTTTGAAAGGACAGTTATTTTTTATAACAATGTTATGTGTTAACATGCAATGAGTTCATTTTTGCTATTTTCAAATGAATGATTTTTAAAAAAATCTGTTTTAATTTCTAATATGGTTAATAGTAGTAAATATAACCTACATAAACAAAAGCCTCTAAGACCAAAAAGTTTGAGAATCGCTGTTATAATCAGGGTGGTTTCAAAGAAGCTATTCAAATCTAAAATAAAACTTCTTTTGCCACTAGAGGGAGCTTTCATTTTACATAAATATATTGTATAGAGGCATTAAGAATTTATATGAAAAATAAATGTAAGAATTCTAGAATCACAGCACTTACTATGCAGCACAAAACTTTGTGAGAACTCTACTGCTTTGTTTCTTTGGTAGCCCTTTAGACAAAATGGAAGGATTTTTTTTCCTACAATCATAATTTTGTGCCTGGTATGCTTGAGAAAATGATGTTTACGTTAGATATTTGAGAAAACATCACAAATTCTTAATACATGACACCATATAGAAAGAATTCATTAACTTTTTCATCTTTCTAACTGCTTCCTTATAAATAGCAGGTGTTGATGTAGTTCGTTCTTTTCTAACTGACCTTTGAGTAATTGCTAATTGAGTGTAGGTCAGTCAGAAATACTTCTGACATCTTGTATTTCTCCCAGAGACATTTGTATCAGTTACAGAGAAATGACTGTGCATATGGAAGCAGTGGGGAAGTCCTGAATGATTTAGTTCTCTTCTCTGAGGTCCACATGGAATCACACCACTACTGCAGCCAGTCATTCCTGTGGTTTTATAAACTCTCCCTCAGTGACATGCATTTTTTTAAATAATAAAATTTATCTTTGTTTGTCTTCCTGAAGGCTTGATATGGAAAACCACATTCTGATTTATGGGCACAGGCTCAATAGGTAAAGCTGCTGGATTAATTTTGTAGATATTTTAGAAATAATTGCATGTATTATTATATTTCATAAATAATCTTAAATAGTCAGTGTTATAGTAGAATTTAAGTTAAGCATATCCAAATTTCCAGCACCAATGCTGGTCCAAATTCTTTAGGATGTTTGTCTTCTTAATATGATGTAATGTGCCCTGATAAGGACCAAGATGAGAAAACCGCCGTAAGAAAAATCATTTTCCTTAAGTACTTTCTTCTCCCTGCAGAGCCTTTTCTTATATTCTGTTAAACTAGTGGTTCTTAACATATTGAAGTAAAAAAAAAATTGTTTTTAAATCAGGTGGAAGCCATAGTCACTCTGTCCAGAAAAAAAATAATGCAAACACAGTATGATACATTTTGCATAAAAATACCTCCTGAAGTCCATGAGAGTTCTAGGTTAAGAATCCAGACTTTAAATCAATAGGAACCAGTGAAGCTAGAATGTGGCAGGTTTCTTTTGAGGGGGGTAGGGTACTGAGGATGGAGACGACAGGTATCTGGGACTAACATGCGTTAATCACCTTATTTATTTGGAATCACAAAAAAATATCTTTGGGGATCCTGAAATGCTTTTAGTAAAGGCTCCAAAATCCATTTCTACTAAAATATTATATATATATATATATAAAAGTTAGAGCTGAAAGCTTTGGTAGAGTTGAGACCAGACTTGGTGAAACCTGGTTACACTCCAGTCCAGAAATCCATTCAACTTGCCCGTCTCCATCATGGATTTTAAAAAGTGATTTATTTAGAAAAGCAGTATTGAGTCCATCTTAGTTTAAACAAATTAAACTTTTTTGAATTTCCTGGAGCCAAATTGGTCTCAAGAATTCATTAAGAATAACTATACAAGTTTAAGTTATATAAAACAAGCTAAGAGCATTTCAAATGTGGGCAAACAACTCACAATAGTAACACTAAAGTTGTTCATCCATATTCAGTTTGTAACATTTTCACTCTTAATTGAGAAAGGATTTTCATAATATATTTAAACTATGAATAGTGAAGACATAAAATGATTTTACTAAGAGATAAAGGATGGGAGGACCAAAGATGTCCCCTAACGATGCTATAGGAATGAAGATGACAAAGGAGAATAGAAAGATAGTCCTTTGCTTACAAATTCTTGGCAAATGTTGACAGTTTAAGCTTACCCAGAAAATGAAATAATTTTTTCTTTCTTTCAAAACAATTGTACCCCGCATCTCTGCTCCCTAAAATGTTTGTAAAGAATTTTTATTATTATACATTGCTCTCTAGAAGTCCTTCTTTTAATCTCACATCTGCATACCTGAATTATTGTCCTAGGTTTTACTTAAGTCATAGGTGATTGATAGTTTAATTTTGCATATGTGCTTGGATATAGCCATGGTGGTGAAATGAAACTAGACAAACTTTATTATTAATATACTTAACTAACTATGACTTTCTCTTACCGTTTCATGTCTACTGCCATATTCCAGTAATCATGAAATAATAATTTGCAATGACTTTCAGCACGGACAGGTTAGTGATACCTTGATTCTACTTTTTGAGGGTTATGTTGATTGAAATGAATAATTTTTCTGTCTTTCTCATTACCTAGTTGAGCCTAACAAATATATTAAGGGTGTCTAGGGTCATCACACATAAAATGAATGTATAACTCCTGCAAAACTGAAAAATTGAGTTTGTAGGCTGCCAGTTTGGCAACAATACATTCAACAGCTTTATGGGTAACTTCAAATATTTGCAAAACTTGGAGAGAATAGCAGACAGTATGATTTGTAGCTTGGAGAGTAAACTTTGTGAGTCAACAATGATGTTGAAAGCCAGCAAAGATCTAATGAATACATGTTACAGTTTTAACACTGAAAATCAACTTTCAGTTATTCATGAGGCTATTTTTTCTTCTTAAAAAGCCCTTGGTTGCCCTTCCATTCTTCTAAATTTGGCAGGCACACTTAAGTGGTGATGATGAGTGGATAGTGGCATGTGGCAGGCTGTGTCATGGTCCTGGGAGACCTGTCCCATTCTGAAGAGAACTCCATGAAGCAGCTGAGGGCTCAGCCATATGTCCAGATTTTTCAGGAGATAGATGGTGAGAGCTAAGGAGAGTGTCAGTGTCCCTGAAATGGAGCTCAGGTCAAGGATTCAGCCCCAGGTAGAGAAGTGAACCAAAGCTTTACCATATTTAGGAAAGCGTGTGGGGTAGGGAGCTCTGGTGTTGGAATAGGGAGAATATTCTGGCTTGTTCCATGTAGATGCTTTAAATTTACACAAGTGCCCAGGATACCAAGGCTAAATCTTAGACCTTACTTTCTACTGGGAATGAGGCTTCTCAAATTAAATATGCCTTGTTCAGGATTGACTCAGGTGAGCTAAGACTGCATGTGTTTGACAGTAGATCCACGACTGAGAAAATGAGGACATCTTTTCTCTAGTGCAACACTTTCATTTCCCAGGGGACCCTAGTGTGTCCTGTGAATGACCTTTAGAAATAAATTAACTTTTCCTAGAAAAATAACAAAGGTGAACTAAAAATGAACTTATTATTGTTAACATAGATTTTGCACAGAATTGACTTTTGATGAAACCTGCTTATTATTTTTTAAAAGCTTTTACTGAGATGTAATTCTCATACCATAAAATTAGCCTATTTAAAACATACAGTTCAGTGGTTTTTAGTATATTCACAGAGTTCTGTGACCATTACCACAATCTTTGGAACATTTTATTCTAGAACTTTTTCTTCATTCCCTCAATAATCCCTGTACCCATTAGAGTCACTGTTCAGACTCCCCTACTTCAGCCTACTAGCTCTAGGCAACTACTAATCTACTTTCAGTCTCTGTAGATTTTCCTATTCTGAGCATTTTATAGAAATGTAAGCATACAATATGTGATATTTTGTGACTGACTTTTTTCACTCAGCATAATGTTTGAAGGTTCACCCTTGTCATAGCGTGCATCAGTACTTTATTCCTTTTTACTGTACAGTAATATTCTATTGTATGAATAATATGAATATTGTATGAATATTCTATTGTCTTTTATTTATTCATTCATCAGTTTGTAAGTATTTGTGTTTCCACTTTCTGGCTATCATGAGTAAAGCTGCTGTGAGCATTCATGTACGTGTTTGTGTGTGTGGACATACGTTTTCATTTTTCTTGGGTATATATCTAGGAGTGGAATTGCTGGGTCATATGGTAACCCTATGTTTTATACGTTGAAGAATTCACAAATTGTTTTCCAAAGTGGTTGTGCCATTTTATAATCCCACCAGCAATGTATGAAAGTTCCAATTTCTCTACATTCTTACCAGCACTTATTATTGTCTGTCTTTTTTGTTTTAGCTTTTCTGATGGTGGTAAAGTGATATTTCATTCTGGTTTGAGATTGCATTTCCCTAATTACTAATAATGTTGAGCATCATCTTATGTGCTTGTTGACCATTTGAATATCTTCTTTGGAGAAATGTCTATTCAAATCTTTAGCCCATTTTTAAATTGGATTTTTTATATATGTATATTTAAAGTGTTCTTTATATATTATATACACAAAACCCTTTTCAGATAGATGGCTTGTAAATATTTTCTCCTATTCTCTGGGTTGTCTTTTCATTTCCTTGATGAGGTCCTTTGAAACACGATAGCACGATAGTTTTAATTTTGGTGAAATCCAGTTTTTTTCTTTTCTCATCCATACTTTTGGTATCATATCTAAAAAAAAAAAAAGATTGCCTAAAATACTATGCATATTAAACCATTTTACATTTTGCCCTTAGTCTTTTAGACTTGCATAATTTTTCCTTTGCTGCATTATCAGGCTGTCTTCACCAGCACTTAAGGACCATTTCTCTGGTGTTAGAACACGAGAGAGGGAACAGTTTTCAGGAAGTCCTTGTTTTAATACAGAAATCATTTACCTCCTAGCTGCCACTAGCAGCGAACATGGGAAAGAGCAGATAAGAACACAAAACCTACCTTTTCTTCTTAACCTCATGTACAAATTTCACTGAGGTATAGTATATTTCTAGTTATTTTTATGTATTTTAACTAATGCCTAACACTTTGAATGCCCACAAAGGATATTATGACTAGAAAATTCAGTCTTATCTTTTCCAAAATAAGTTACTGGATAATGTTACTTAGTACAGGACAAGAGTGTATACTGTGGAGTCGTGCTTCCAGGTTGAATCCTGACTCTCTTAGCTGTGTGAGTTTGGGCAACTTATGTGATTTTTGTGTGTGTGTGTGTTTTAATTCTCATCTATGACATTGGAGTAATGACAGGACCTACCTCATAGACTTGTGAGGATTAAATGAGATATTATAGGTAAACTAATTAGAACAATGTCTGACACATAATAAGTTCCCTTAAGTGTTAAATGATAATGATGTTATTGTTTTGTGTTATAGAATTAATGTATCTGTGGAAAATTGGACAAAACAAATTCTGATGGATCTTCTTTACTGCTGTTTAAATATTTCAGACAAAATGAAATATAACCTAGAATATGAACAGCACTAGGTATGCATACTTGAAACAAAAATCATCATGATCATTTATAGATTTGTATTTTACTAAGATTTTTTTTCTCTTATAAAAATAAATTATACCTTCTAATAGTAAGGAAGTTGCCTCTGCAAGTCTTTGTTGTTTAATTTGTTTTAATTTCAAACATTAAAATAGCACATTAATGATCAAAGAGTCTCAATTAATTTCAAATGCTGCAAATATACTAATATTTATTCATGGCAATCACAGCAGGGGTAGAGGGACAGGAGACAACCATCTTGTAGAGGAAGAGCTTTTAAAACAATTATATTAATTCCATTTATAGGAAAAAAATAATTCATAGAAAAATTCATGTTACAGTTCCTAAAAGCATGTTCCAATTACTATTCCGAAAACAATGTGTCAGATTCTATTGTATTCATTGGCTATTACTCATTTGGGCAGTTTGGGCTATGCTGCCACTAACAGTTTCATGAGACTAGCATACTATCTTCTACTATACACAAAATTGTG
The DNA here is from genome assembly GCF_003255815.1 of Theropithecus gelada. NCBI lineage: Eukaryota > Metazoa > Chordata > Mammalia > Primates > Cercopithecidae > Theropithecus > Theropithecus gelada. Next base: position 138,924,542 of record NC_037671.1, on the reverse strand, counting down.
TAGATACCTTGTCTCTCTATCAGACTGTCGCTGATTAACCAAACCTGTTCTGTATTCCCCGTAGCCAGTGCGGTACTTTGTCCATAGAAAGCACTCAGTAGATTCCTAGGGATCATGCCATTTTAGAGCCACAGGAGAAAGGGCTTCATTAGATATGGCTCAATTCATGAAGTATTTATGTAATGTGTGAAAAAAATATACTAACTCTACAGTAAAGGAATGAAAAAAGTCTGGAAAGATACTTTCCCCCATGAAGCCTGCTTTCCCTTTGCTCCTTTGCAGTTTCCCAATCTTGTTCCTCTTCCTGTCACTCATGGTGCTAACACAGATGCCTCAGGATACCACTTGGCAGGGTGCAGCTACAGGTGTTCCCTGCGTATCTGGAACGGCCTTATTCAGCAGATTCTCTCGCTTGTGTAAGTCCCTGTCTCTCCCTCTAAACTGGAGCCCTGTGAAGGCAGAAATCATTCTTGTCTTGTGTTGCATTATTTTTGTCTAGTGTGTAGTGGTCTGGCATAGATCTAAAAAAACCACTCAAATCTGGGAGCAAGATGGCCGAATAGGAGCAGCTCCAGTCTTCAACTCCCAGCGCCAGCGACACAGAAGACCGGTGATTTCGGCATTTTCAACTGAGGTACTGGGTTCATCTCACTGGGGAGTGCCGGACGATCGGTACTGGTCA